>NC_134553.1:16699927-16737622 GCF_025594145.1 Primulina tabacum
AAAAGCATTTGGAAGATCATTACATATTATAATGAGAACTTATATAAATAAGTTTGATTTTTCCTGTAATTTTAGGATTTTAAAGTTTCCTATCAATCTTTTCTTGTAATTCATTAAGATCTATGAACATGTTTAGTTATAAACTAAAAAAGGAAATAGGATTACCTTGAAAGTTCCTATAATACATGTTTCATCAACATAAGTTAAAGGATAAATTTGATAAATAAAAGGAAGACCAAGTATAAGTTGGTTAGAAATATCTTTCGCTAATAAAAAACTGGTTTGAATACAGTTTTTATCTTTGCAAATTAAACTTTTGGTAATTTATAATTTATCTCTAAAGGTTCTCCTCCATCATGAGAGAGAGAATGAGTAGTTTTATTAAAATACTTAGTAGGAATTAATCCTTCATGTTAACATTTAAATCTGCACCACTATTAATCATAGCAATGAAATTCTTCTATAAGAATTCTCAATTAATAAAGTAATATTAGTGCCTTTTTGAGATATAATCATATTTAAAACAGATAAATGTTTTTGATTAGGATCAGGAAATGAAATATCCTGAAGATTATCAAAACTATCAGAATTATTAACTGAATATTATTATTAGTTTCAATAATTGAAATACGTAATTTGTATTATTATATGTTGTAAAATTTTTACTTGTTCTTTAAGATTTTCTATTTCTTTAACTAAATCTTGTGAGTAACTGGATTTTGTTTACTATATTTCTGTTGTAGAAGATTTTTAACTTTTTTCATATAAGCTTGTTATTGTTCAAGAATGTTATTATTTATATTGCTAGTTGAAGCAGTATTTTCCATTTGATTAATAATTGTAGATTTTAATACTGGATCCTTAATCATTTTAAGGAATTCTAAATATTATTGTTAGTTAACACATTAATATGTATCATTAAATTGAGACATGAGTTTATAAAAATCATCATTTTGATTTTTATTATCCTCTATGATTTAAACAAGATTTTTTCCTTGTATACAATTATTACATTCATTTAAATCAGATATTCTGATTCATTATATAATTTCATCTGATATATAAGATTCTGAAAAATTTTCAGTTTCACTGTCAGAATTATTATTCGAATCTATTATTATTTCTATGTTTCTTTTAGATTATCATCTATATCTAAATTATTAATTTTGTTTTTAGCCCAACATGATTATAATGTCCTGGCTTTTTACTTTTTCTACAAATTATTAATTTATTTTTGTATTTTTCTTCTTTCCGTAAATCACGGCTTTCTTTTCTTTTCTTCTTTTTATCTCTTTGTCTATCAGACAAATTTGTTTTCTTTCTATAAAGTCTTTCATCTTTTTCTTTAATTTTCTTCTTATCTTTATTAGGTAAGTCAATACCAAATAGATCACAAAATTTACCTAATTGTTTTTTCTTAAGTAAATTCTGTCTTTTAATTTGATTATTTAATTTTAATTCATTACAGAGAGCTAAACCCTCTTTAATGCAAGTATTAATTAAATTTTCATAAGTATAATTATCATATGGAATATTAATCTCATCTTTTCTTAATACTTTTCTAATTCTTTAAGCAAATAGAAAAGGTAAACCATCTATAAATATAGCTTTCCACAAACTATTATTACAATCTGTTATCTCTATATACGAGATAAAAAGATATCTTTATACCATCTAAAATCAGTAAGTGTTTTACATTTTAGATTACTTAATAAAGTACGAATCTTTTCACTATCATCAGTGAATTTACCAGTAAAGTGTTCAATCATAGTCATTATTAATGAATAGACTACATTTTCTGATTGAATATTATTCTCAATTTTTTGAATTAATAATATCTTCTTTTTAATTTTTAAATAATTATCTCACCAACCTTTAAGTTGACCAGTAAATCCTGATATAATCATCTTAGCAATATTTTATCAGTATTACCTAAAATTTTACACACAGTACTATACATAAGCATTCTGTGAGCAGTATTATAAATTTGCTTATCACTAAAACCATCAATATTCCATTCATAAATACTTTTCCCATTATAACTATTAGCAAATATATTCTTGTTCTTCAATAAGAACATCCATGGGAGTAGGTCTATTATAATAATATTTATTTTGGGTAGGTCTATCTGCCGATTGATTTATTAATTTCTTCATCAGAATGATTCTCATCATTATCGAACTCTTCATTAAGAGTATTAAATTTAGATTTTTAAATTTTTCTTCTAATAATTTTTCTATATCAGAAACAGAAGATTTAAATTTAAAATCCTTTATATCTGAATTGATTGAATAGAAGAAGTAGCAATAGAAACATATTAGTTTCTTCTTTAGACTGTATATGAACATCTGGTTTGATTTGATTAATAGCCAGAATAATTTTATCTATACGATCCTTAAGAGAAACTATCTCTTCTCCTATTATCGTAAGATACAAATTTAATCTGGTGGAAGATATTTGGTCCATCTGCAAAGATTTTGCCAGAGGTTTTTATTAAAACCCATGAATACTTGGTTAAATGTTTCCCCAAGTCTTAAAAATTCATTTTCTAAACATTGGATAGATGGAAAGACTTTATGTCTATTTTTCATGGAATTTGGAATTCCTTGAATCTGGAAATGGCAACCAGAATTTGGATACACTGATGAAGGAATCCCTTGCATATGGCGAGTCAGTTCCACAAAATTTTGGTAAATAAAATTCTGCATTGATCCTTGCTCTAGCAAGAGATCCTTTAGTAAAATCAATTTTAGGTTTACTATCCATTAAATACTAAAATTCATCTCTGAAACTGTATCAGTTTCTCTAACTTTTTGAAAGTTACTTTTATGAACAATATGGTTTTGATTTATAATTAATTCTTCTACTGTATCATGTACAGAAGACTCACATCTTCTCTTATCTGAGAAGTAGCTCTAGAAGTTTGAGGGATATCTACCAAATAATCTAAAGACGAAATAAAAGAATGACTAGATCTTGGTCTAGCATAGATAGAAGATGGCAATAATCTTCTTTGTTCATTATTAAACTGTATTTGAACAGATCCTTCATTATTCTGAATAACTTGTTGTTTTCTAGAATCCTCTATTTTATAGGATTTCTAGGAACAGCTTGTTCAATTATCCAGTTTTCTGGAAATTCAATTTCTTCCCATTTTATAGATCTACGAGTTGTAATATTAGATCATTAAAATTAGTTTCTATAAGAATAGTTTCATTTAATTTTTTATCTATTCTTTTACACATAGGATTCAGTGTAAATAATGGTTTATAATAAATACGATAACGATACAATACTTCTGTGCCAGGAGTATAATTATAAACATGAGTTTTAATATTTAATGTTAAAGAATCTATATATTAATATCAGACAAAGATAAAGATAAATTCGGATAAACATCAAAATATACTGGACCATGTGCCAGACTATATTGAATTATTCCCATAAGGGATTGTTTCCAATTTAAATTTCTACCATCTCTTAAAGCTGCTATGAAACTTTCCGGTAGTCCTTCTAATGTTAAAGGTCTAAAAGAATTTGAATTAAACCTATATGCATAATCTTTAATTTTTCTTATAAGGTAAAATATCTTTATTGTTTAATAATCTAATAACCATTTCATTATTATGAAGTGGTACTGATGATTCTGTAGTTTTAACTACTTGTTTAAAACCAATTTTTCAAAGGTTCCTAAATTATAGATCATTTTAGATCTATTTAGGAATAGTCCGTTTATTCAATAAATCCAAATTCTAGGTAAATCATATCTTCATTTAAACTGTTTTGAACAGTTTCTTTAAAACTGAAAATATTCATTTGAATAAAAAGTGCTAAATTATTATCCAGACTATTTCCATGGCTCTGATACCATCTGGCTGAGGCTTGGGATCAAAGTGAGGAATCTGATACGTGGCATTGTTTACCAAACTTTTCCTTAGTGGCTTTCGCACACATGGAGTTATTGGTTTCCAGCCTATATACCATCTTCAACTCATTGAGCTAAGAAAAGGAAGAATTTAAATCCCAGAATAATAATGATATAAGATTCATATTGAACTTTTACAAAACATAAAAGGATTTATAAAAGATATACCAAAGAAATTAAACAACAGAGGATTTACTGAGATCCCATTGGAATCATAAAATTACATAAAAATCACCCATAAACGCCTTAAACGCCATTTCTCGGCAAAGCAGGCTGAAGGGCTACAACATGAATTATTTTTCCTGGTTAAACCTCAAACCTTGTGTTTACCATTTCCTGGTTCATCTTTTTACCTTATGGTTCTAACCAAAGACTCGTATATTACATTAAATTTCCAAAAATTTAAATAGAATCTTTTATATCTCATCTGATCTCAAGAACAAATAAATAGAGATCATTGTCATAGTAAGGTAATAATATTAGCACGAATACTTTAGCCTGTCATTCAGGCTAATCTTATGAAAATAGAAATAAAAAACGTAAATAAAAACAGAAAATAAAACAGAGAACTTACAAAGTTGTTATCAGAACTGCAAACTTTTATTGATATACTTCAGAAGGGTTTTTACAAGAGAGAATAGAGGGGAGCAAACTCAACCGTGTCCTCTAAAGACACAGAATAACCTATAATAGATAGAAGAGCCGGACATCAAACCCCGGATTCCATCTAAAATAAAATAGTAAAGCTTTATTAAAGCAAATAGTAACATGGTTACAAAATTCAAAAAGTAAAAGTGATATGCCACCCACTTTTTGTCACGATATGCCATGATGTGTATTCCACCAACTGCAGTGATTCCTTGAGATTTTAATCATCTTTATATTATCTTTAAAGAATTTTTCAATTTCAAAATGTCATCTATTGAGAAATTGAGGAATATCATCCTCAGGGTCTTGCATCTTGCATCTTCATTAGATGTAATTGATTTTCACTAGATTCGACGCCATAGATTTATCTGATTTGAATCAGAACCTCCAATATTCTGGAAAAGATCTTTTTCATTTCTTCAATATAATCTCATCATTTGTTTCTTTTGAATAGTCTCAGAATATTTCTGAGTAAGAATCTTGAAGGACTCATAGAGGCTTTTCTTCTTTTTCATGTGAAATTTATTGTTTGTTATAATATATATTTTTCCTCCATTGATGAAGAGTGTCATAACCATAAGGTTTTCCAGTTTCTGGATATCACGCATTAAGTGTTCCCAAAATTTTAGTGGAACTGACTCGCCATATGCCAAGTGATTCCTTCATCAGTGTATATCCAAATTCTGGTTGCCATTTCCAGATCCAAGGAATTCCAAATTCCATGAAAAATAGGACATAAAGTCTTTCCATCTATCCAATGTTCAGGAAAATGATTTTTTAATACTTGGGAAACTATTTAACCAAGTATTCATGGGTTTTATAAAACCTCTTGCAAAATCTTTGCAGATGGGACCAAATATCTTCCACCAGATTAAAAAACCAATTGGTACTGATGACTGAAAAACATTTCACAAATTTTTAGAAACCATGTATGTTTCCTCTTTTCATTTTCTAAAACAGAGTTTTTATTAAAACTTTCAATATAATCCCAAAAATTGAATTTAAAACTCATTTTATGATTTTCAGAATAAAATTCTTTTTCAACTAATGGAGATATACCCCATTCTTCAATAGATATATCTTTTGATAAAACTTTGAGAAGTTATAACTTCCTTTCTGCTGAGTATTACTGAAAAAGTGAGTTATATCAACACTTTTTGTAGATAGAAGATTTTCATAAAATCCTCTTTGCTTGTAGAACCATATACATATGATGTATTGGTTAAATATCTTTCCATGATAGTCCATGGAGTTTTTTCCCATTGGGTATCTTTTTCTTCTATAAGAAGAATCAATTCTCGATGTTTTGTCTCTGTATATAGAGCTGAATCATTATCATCTCTTTTGATATTAGCATATGATGCTGAAGATTGAGAATCTGTATTTTCTCTTTTTGTTTCAAAAATTCTTGAAATTCATTGTATAACTCATTATTTTGCTCAGTATTACTGGCTGATGAACTGGATAAGTTCTGGACTATAAGCCTCTGTATACCATGCTGTGCAATGATATTAGGGGGTTTTCCCCTACCACCTCGCCCTCTATAAGAGGACTCTCTTCCTTCCTCGAGAATTACATATCTGTAAGATGAAAACATTAGGATAAATATTCTCGAGTTAAGAAATCTAGGCAAGTGATTATCTTCAACCTTTCTTACAAATGATTTCAAAATCAAAAGGAGCTAAATGAGCCTGCCATCTGCAAACATTTTGTTTAGAAACATCATGTTTAAAATCTTTCTTAAACATAAATTTTGTAGATTTGCATTCAGTTTTTATAATAAACTTTTGATATATAAATCATATTGAAATTTCAAATAGCATCTAACAATAGCCTAAGATTTCTTTTGCTACTGTGGAGTAATTTTTCTGAGCATTATTCCATTTAGCCAGAATAAAATCTAATAAGATATTCTTGTTTAGTTTGGGGATCTTTCGTTTTAAGATTCCTCCCAAAACCTATATCTGAAGGCATACAGTTTCAACATTTTATCCCATTGGGGATTAGCAAGCATAAGACAAGGAAGATTTTTAACCTTTTCCTTAATATTTTAACAGCTATTGTATGTCTTTCAGACCAAGGTAAAGGATTTTTCTTTAATCTATCATATAAGATAGCAGAATCTTTAGTAAGATCTTTAATATAAGGAGAAATATAATTTAAACTTCCTAAAAATCTCTGTAACTGAGTTTTATCAGTTATATATCAGGAAATTTTGAACCAAATTCTATACTTCTTGTATAGGAATTATTTTTCCTTTTCAATCATATGACCAAGAAATCTAATATTAGTTTGAAATAAAATCATTTTAGATTTTGAGATAACAAGTCCATTTTGAATAACAATATTTTTAAACATATCTAAATGTTTAAAATGTATTTCAATATCATTAGAAAATACTAAGATATCATCAATATAAACAATTATAAAATTGCTGTAATTATAAAAAATATCATTCATAATTTGTTGAAATTCAGAAGGGGCATTTTTAAGGCCAAATGGCATTACTGTCCATTCATAATGTCCTATTGGAACATTAAAAGCAGTTTTATATCTATCAGATTCTTTTTGAATCTGCCAAAATCCTGATTTTAAATCAAATTTTGAAAATATGATAGCATTAACAAGTCTATCTAATAAATCTTTTTTATTAGGAATAGGATGCCTAATCCATTTTAAAACCTTATTAAGGTTTATAATTTATGACTAATCTTGGAACACCTCTTTCCTGTTCAGAATGTTTATTAACATAAAAAGCAGTACATGACCAAGGAGATTGAGAAGGTTTATCAAACCTTTTTCTAATAAAGAATGAATTTCATTCTTACATAATTCTAAATATTCAGAATTCATTTGACAAGGACGAGCCTTGGTAGGAATATTTTTTCATCAAAATTCTCTTCATATGGAAGAGATAATATGCTTCTTTCTATTCCAAAAAGCATTTGGAAGATCATTACATATTTCTAATGAAACTTATTATAAATAAGTTTGATTTTTTCCTGTAATTTAGACTTTTGTAATTATCATCTATAGTTAAATATAACTTTTTCTTCTTTAAAGAATTAATTTGAAAAATTTTCCTATCAATCTTTTATTGTAATTCATTAAGAATTCTATGGACATGTTAGTTATAAACTTAAAGGAAATAGGATTACCTTGAAAAGTTCCTATAATACCTGTTTCATCAACATAAGTTAAAGGATAAATTTGATAAATAAAAGGAAGACCAAGTATAAGTTGGTTAGAAATATCTTTTGGCTAATAAAAAACTGGTTGAATACAGTTTTTATCTTTGCCAATATAAACTTTTGGTCATTTCTAATTTATCTCTAAAGGTTCTCCTCCTGCATGAGAGAGAGAATGATTAGTTTTATGAAAATACTTAGTAGGAATTAATCCTTCCTGTATAACATTTAAATCTGCACCACTATCAATCATAGCAATGAAATTCTTCTTATAAGAATTCTCAATAATAAAGTATTATAGTGTCCCATTTTTGAGATATAATCATACTTAAAACAGATAAATGTTTTTGATTAGGATCACGGAAATGAATCTCCTGAAGATTATCTCAAACTTTCACGTAATTATTAACTGAATTATATTATTAGTTTCAATAATTGAAATACGATAATTTAAACAAGTATTATTATGTTGTAAAATTTTTACTGTTCTTTAGATTTTATATTTCTTTAACTAATCATGTATAGTAACTGGATTTTTGTTTACTATATGTCTGTTGTAGAAGATTTTTACTTCTTTCATGGAATAGCTTGTTCTTGTTTAACAATAATGTTATTATTATTATTATTTGCTAGTTGAAGCAGTATTTTTTCATTTGATCAATAATTGTACATTTTAATACTGGATCCTTACTCATTTTAAGGAATTCTAAAATAGTATTGTTAGTTAACACATTATATTAAATCATTAAATTGAGACATGAGTTTATAAAATCATCATTTTGATTTTTATTATCTCTATCATGATTTAAACAAGATTTTTTCTTGTATACAATTATTACATTCATTTAAATAAGATATTTCTGATTCACTATCTATAATTTCATCTGATATATAAGATTTTGAAGAATTCTCAGTTTCACTGTCAGAATTATTATTCGAATCCATTATTATTTTAAATAATGTTCTTTTAGATTATCATCTATATCTAAATTATTAATTTTGTTTTTAGCCCAACATTGATTAGCATAATGTCCTGGCTTTTTACATTTTCTACAAATTATTAATTTATTTTTGTAATTTTTCTTCTTTCCGTAAATCACGGCTTTCTTTTCTTTTCTTTTTTTTTATCTCTTTGTCTATCAGACAAATGTGTTTTCTTTCTATAAAGTTTTTCATCTTTTTCTTTAATTTTCTTCTTACCTTTATTAGGTAAGTCCATACCAAATTGATCACAAAATTTATCTAATTGTTTTTTCTCAAGTAAATTATGTCTTTTAATTGATTATTTAATTTTAATTCATTACAGAGATCTAAACCATCTTTAATGCAAGTATTAATTAAATTTCCATAAGTATAATTATCATATGGAATATTAATCTCATTCTTTCTTAATACTTTTCTAATTCTTTCAGCAAATAGAAAAGGTAAACCATCTATAAATTTAGTTTTCCAAAAACTATTATTACAATCTGGTATCTCATATATACGAGATAAAAAGGTATCTTTATACCATCTAAAATCAGTAAGTGTTTTACATTTTAGATTACTTAATAAAGTACGAATCTTTTCACTATCATCAGTTAATTTACCAGTAAATTGTTCAATCATAGTCATTATTAATGAACTATACTACATTTTCTGATTGAATATTATTCTCAATTTTTATTGAATTAATAATATCTTCTTTTTGGAATTGATTTAAATAATTATCCCACCAACCTTTAAGTTGGCCAGTAAATCCTGATATAATCATCTTAGCAATATTTTTATAAGTATTACCTGAAGTTTTACACACAGTACTATACATAAGCATTCTGTGAGCAGTATTATAAATTTGCTTATCACTAAACCATCAATATTCTATTCATAAATACTTTTCCCATTATAACTATTAGCAATAATATATTCTTGTTCTTCAATAAGAACATCCATGGGAAGTAGGTCTATTATAATAATATTTATTTTGGGTAGGTCTATCTGCCATTTGATTTTATTAATTTCTTCATCAGATTGATTCTCATCATTATCGAACTCTTCATTAAGAGTATTTAAATTCAGATTTTTAAATTTTTCTTCTAATAATTTTTCTATATCAGAAACAGAAGATTTAAATTTAAAGTCCTTTATATCTGGAGTGGATTGAATAGAAGAAGTAGCAATAGAAACAATATTAGTTTCTTCTTTTTTTGTTTGGATATGAACATCTGGTTTAATTTGATTAATAGCCAGAATAATTTTATCAATACGATCCTTAAGAGAAACTATCTCTTCACCTATTATCGTAAGATACAATTCGTATAATCTGTTTTTCAATTATCTGATTAATATGTTAACAGTTATTTGTAACATATCATTCTCAAATAATTTTGAAAAAAGCATTAAAATTTAAAATTTTATTATTCTTTTCTATAATAAAAAATTGTTGAGGAGGATAAAAAGATTTTTGAATCTGTCCAGAAGAAAGTTTATAATTTCTTTCGAGAATAGAAATATAATCTATGATAAAAGTTTTAAAAAACCAAGGAACAAAATGAATCAATTTATTATGGTTTTCATAATATTTATAAAATTCCGCAACAATATACTCAAATTCTTCTTCAGAGAAACTTTTAAAGTACCAATCTCTGAAAGATTCCCATTTTGGTAAATAAAATTCTGCATTGATCCTTGATCTAGCAAGAGATCCTTTAGTAAAATCAATTTTAGGTTTACTATCCATTAAATACTAAAATTCATCTCTGAAACTGTATCAGTTTCTCTAACTTTTTGAAAGCTACTTTTATGAACAATAATGTTTTGATTTATTATTAACTCATCTACTGTATCTTGTACAGAAGACTCAACATCTTCTCTTATCTGAGAAGTAGAAGCTCTAGAATTTTGATGAATATCCACCAAATAAACTAAAGGCGAAATATAAGAATGACTAGATCTTGGTCTAGCATAGATAGAAGATGGCAATAATCTTCTTTGTTCATTATTGAACTGTATTTGAACAGATCCTTCATTATTCTGAATAACTTGTTGTAAATCCCTATTTATTATAGGATTTCTAGGAACAGCTTGTTCAATTATCCAGTTTTCTGGAAATTCAATTTCTTCCAATTTTATAGATCTACGGGTTGTATTATTAGATCTATTAAAATTAGTTTCTATAAGAATAGTTTCATTTAATTTTTTATCTATTTTTTTACACATAGGATTCAGTGTAAATAATGGTTTATAATAAATACGATAACAGATACATATAACTTCTGTGCCAGGAGTATAATTATAACCATGAGTTTTAACATTTAATGTTAAAGAATCTAATATATTAATATCAGACAAAGATAAAGATAAATTCGGATAAACATCAAAATATACTGGACCATGTGCCAGACTAGATTGAATTATTCCCATAAGGGATTGTTTCCAATTCAAATTTCTACCATCTCTTAAAGCTGCTATGAAGCTTTCTGGTAGTCCTTCTAATGTTAAAGGTCTAAAAGCAATTTGAATTAAACATATATGCATAAATCTGTAATTCTTCATATAAGTCATAATATCTTTATTGTTTAACAATCTAATAACCATTTCATTATTATGAAGTGGTACCGATGATTCTGTAGTTTTAACTACCTGTTTAAAACCAATTCTTTCAAAGGTTCCTAACTTATAGATCATTTTAGATTCTATTTTAGGAATAGTCCGTTTATTCAATAAATCTTAATTCTCAGGTAAATCATATTCTTCATTTAAACTGTTTTGAACAGTTTCTTTTAAACTGAAAATATTCATTTGAATAAAAGTGCTAAATTATTATCCAGACTATTTCCATGGCTCTGATACCATCTGAGGCTTGGGATCAAAGTGATGAATATGATACGTGGCATTGTTTTACCAAACTTTTCCTTAGTGGCTTTCGCACCCATGGAGATTATTGGTTTCCAGCCTATATACCATCTTCAACTCATACTGAGCTAAGAAAAGGATGAATTTAAATCACAGAATAATAATGAATATAAGATTCATATTTGGAAACTTTTACAAAACATAAAAGGATTTATAAAAATATACCAAAGAAATTAAACAACAGAGGATTTTACTGAGATCCCATTGGAATCATAAATTCATAAAAAATCACCCATAAACGCCTTAAACGCCATTTCTCGGCTAAGCAGGCTGAAGGGCTACAACATGAATTTATTTTTCCTGGTTAAACTCAAACCTTGTGTTTACCATTTCCTGGTTCATCTTTTTACCTTATGTTCTAACCAAAGACTCTTATATTACATTAAATTCCAAAAATTTAAATAGATCTTTTATTATCTCAATCTGATCTCAAGAACAAATAAATATAGATCATGTCATAGTAAGGTAATAATATTGCACGAATACTTTAGCCTGTCATTCAGGCTAATCTTATGAAAAATAAAAAACAGAAAATAAAAACAGTAAGAACTTACAAAGTTGTTATCAGAACTGCAAACTTTTATTGATAAACTTCAGAAGGGTTTTTTACAAGAGAGAATAGAGGGGAGCAAACTCGACCGTGTCCGCCTAAGAACATAGAAATAACCTATATATAGATAGAAGAGCCGAACATCAAACCCCGGATTCCATCTTAAAATAAAAATAGTAAATGCTTTATTAAAGCAAATAGTAACATGGTTACAAAATTAAAAGTAAAAGTGATATGCCACCCACTTTTTTCACGATATGTCATGATGTGTTATTCCACTAACTTTGAATAGTGAGATTCCACTTGCAAAGAATTTAATCATCTTTGATATTATCCTTTAAAGATTTCTTCAGATTTTCAAAGATGTCATCTATTTGAGATAATTGAAGAAGTTAAAAATCTTCTACAACAAAAATATAGTAACAAAATCCAGTTACTATACAGGATTTAGTTAAAGAAATAGAAAATCTTAAAGAACAAGTAAAAATTTTACAACATAATAATAATAGTTTAAATTATCGTATTTCAATTATTGAAACTAATAATAATAATTCAGTTAATAATTCTGAAAGTTTTGATAATCTTCAGAATATTTCATTTCCTGATCCTAATAAAAAATTTATCTGTTTTAAGTATGATTATATCTCAAAAATGGTACACTAATATTTATTTATTAATTGAGAATTCTTATAAGAAGAATTTCATTGCTATGATTGATAGTGGTGCATATTTAAATGTTATACAGGAAGGATTAATTCCTACTAAGTATTTTAATAAAACTACTCATTCTCTCTCTCATGCAGGAGGAGAACCTTTAGAAATAAATTATAAATTACCAAAAGTTTATATTTGCAAAGATAAAAACTGTATTCAAACCAGTTTTTTATTAGCGAAAGATATTTCTAGCTAACTTATACATGGTCTTCCTTTTATTTATCAAATATACCCTTTAACTTATGTTGATGAAACAGGTATTATAGGAACTTTTCAAGGTAATCCTATTTCCTTTAAGTTCATAACTAAACCTGTTCATAAAATTCTTAATGAATTACAAGAAAAGATTGATAGGAAAATTTTTCAGATAAATTCTTTAAAAGAAGAAGTTAATATTTTAACTATAGATGATAAATTACGAAATCCTAAATTACAGGAAAAAATTAAACTTATTTATAATAGTTTCTCATTGGAAATATGTAATGATCTTCCAAATGCTTTTTGGAATAGAAAAAAACATATTATCTCTCTTCCATATGAAGAGAATTTTGATGAAAAGAATATTCCAACCAAGGCTCGTCCTTGTCAAATGAATTCTGAATATTTAGAATTATGCAAAAATGAAATTTATTCTTTATTAGAAAAAGGTTTGATAAAACCTTCTCAATCTCCTTGGTCATGTACTGCTTTTTATGTTAATAAACATTCTGAACAGGAAAGAGGTGTTTCAAGATTACTCATAAATTATAAACCTCTTAATAAGGTTTTAAAATGGATTAGGCATCCTATTCCTAATAAAAAAGATTTATTAGATAGACTTGTTCATGCTATCATATTTTCAAAATTTGATTTAAAATCAGGATTTTGGCAGATTCAAATAAAAGAATCTGACAGATATAAAACTGCTTTTAATGTTCCAATAGGACATTATGAATGGACAATAATGCCATTTGGCCTTAAAAATGTAACGTCCCAAAAATCAGACTACGTATAAGCCATGCATAATTACTGTTATTTAAATTAAAATGATTTTTAAGCATGTGAGTTTAAATTCATTCTTTTAAATTTATTGAGTCATGATTATTTATTTAAAAAAAATAGATGTTTAGTTTTATCTTTTCAGGATAAATACGCGAGGCCGGACCGGAGTTTGAAATTAAATATAAGATTAATAATAAGAAAAATATTCCTAAATTTAAATTAAGTCAAGGAATAATTTAATTTAAAGAAAAAGAATGTTTTAGGATTTATTAATTAATTAGAGCTAAGTTATTAAATAATTACTTTAGGTTAATATTTAATTAAAGCTTAAATTAAAATATGTAAACAAGTGGGGATAAATTAATCTAGGTATAATATAGTCAAGAAATTAATCATAGCATTTGAATATTTAAATTTGAGGTCATGAATGCCATGCAATAATCTAACCCAAATTTAATGTGTAAATTCACTAAAATATATAATGAGAGTGCTAAACTTTAAGCAATTAAAATACAAGATTTAAACAATAAAATACCATGCAAATTAGCAATAATAATTTTGAGTCCAACATTTAAAATAATTCAAAGGTTAGTAACACCTCATTTAAACCACTCCTAATTACACTTCATGGTGTATTCATTTACCCTCTTAATTCACCAAGTAATGGTAATTCAAATATTATAGCACACCACATTCATCCTCATCTTACTACCTAACATACCAACGTGTATATGCAACAAAAATGAGGGAAAAGAATAGGCTGAATAAGAAAACATTTCAAACCATTCCACTTCTTGAGTTGTAACCTCCCACCTTAATGCATGTTATGACCCATTTAACACTACTTATAACATTCATCTTCATCACCTACATATCCTACACCTATATGCTCGAAAATATCAAGAGAAACCAGCTGCCATAGTCGTGTAAGAATAGCAGCAATAATAAGGAAAATAATGAAGAATCCTTCCACAACAAGGGGTGAAGGGAAATCAATTCAATCCCATTTAACTTCTTGCACTTGTAACTCTCTACTAAATGCACTTCAAGACCCCTTTAACACCTCCTATATCATACACCTTCATCCCTAACATCAACTACACCCCTACATTCGAAATATGAGAAAGAAAAAGCTGCTGAATTCGAGAGAACAACAGCAGAAACAAGAAGGAAAAGCCAACTCCGATTCCGTCGCATCGTATTGTCGTTTTGATTTGTTTTATTCAAAACAACTTCCAGGCATGTATATGTTGTTTCTTTGCTCTTAAATCAAGTCCTATAAATATTTTTAAACATTATATGTTAAAGATTCATGAGGCAAAACGAAATTATGGTAGCAACATTTTCGAAAAATCTGCATAGGTCCTCGGAATTGGCTTATGTTTTTGTTTGAGATGTTTCTTGTGATTTCAGGAGTTGTTTCGGTTCCAGGCTCCCAAGGCTGATTATAGGAATGATTTAGAGTATGTTAGGGGGTTTTTGGTTCATGTGTTTCAGTCCATACACTCAAGAACGAAAGAATGACACCAACTTTCCCTTAGGTGCAATAATGAGTCACGGTTTTGGTAATTTGGGTGGTTAAGGTGTGTGTTCTAATCTTGGCTGTCCTAGGGACTGTAGCCATGGTTATAACCCTCACTTACCATGTCTAGGACGTGACCAAGGTGTCCTTTCAAGGTTTGGTTCATGGTTCCCTCAAAATTTTTAAACAACAACACAAGTGCATATTTCGGTCTTTCCATTTCCTGTGTGAGTGTGTTTCGGTTTTGGGGTGTGGTTTGGTTTGTGGTTGGCTTCTAGCCCTTATCCATGGTCCAAGCCATGCCTTAGGATGTTGGTAAGAGTCTTTGGGTGGTGGTTCAAGCCCTTGGTCATGAAATTTCAGAATTTCCCCTCAAATACACAAGCTGCTCCTGCTGTAATTTGACAGCAACTTGCTGTTCGGTTCATGAGGTTGGTTTGAGTTCTTGGCTGGCTTTTAGCCCATGGCCTTGGACTGGACAGTACCTCAATGAGTTAGGAAAGTCATGTTTTTGGCCGTTCGTGATTCGGTCGAGTTTAGAAGTCGTACGATAATTTACAGTGAAAGGTGCCAAAATGACTCTCGAAAGAGTGTTTTATGTTTTTGGATTCCTTTCACCCATTTTCGTGTTTTACAGTTATTATGCATATTTTTCAGTATGTTTGGGGTATTTTTAATCATGGTTAAATGTCGGTTTAATGTTGGTTTGGGTTGGTACGAAGCCATGGTTAAAAATCAAGTTGTTGGTCCGAATCGTCTCGTTTTTGGTTCTATTGTTATGATTTTGTCAAGTTAAGATTTATTTCATGTGTCACATATTAGTAGTAAGTCGCAGCAAGCCTGAGAACGATCCAACTCATCCGGTAAAAATAAGGTTATAATTATATTACGTGCATAAAAATATAAAATGTTTATTTTTGAGATATATGCGATATGTCTTGTGGCCACCTTATGCTTATGGGTTTGGAAGTCGGTAGGAACAACCGAGGACCTCTCCGTCCGGTGACTTACGACCGGTTTATGATTATGTATGGGTACGGACATCCAGTCCAAGGGCTATGATTGATCTCTACCGCCCAGTATACTGTGGTTTAGTCTGATCAGGCGCTTACGCTATGTTATGGGCCACTTGCTTAGAAACATTATCTCTACCAGAAAATTATGATATGTTATGACAGAGCTCTATTGAGCAAAGCTTTTACGTATGATTTTTAGATATGCACGTAGTTATAATTATTCACGATACGATTTTCACCATGCGCGTTACGATACGTTATTTTTACATTGCATGCGATGTTATGATATATTTACTTGTTATTCACGATATATACATGTTGAGTCTTTAGACTCACTTAGACTTGATTGTTGTAGGTATTGACGAGGTCGAGACCGCGGGCGGAGACCAGTGAGTGATCTTGGGACAGCAATAGTAAACCCGAGGACCTCATGATTTAATTTATGCACCTTCTATTATCCAAACTCAGTTTTAATACGTTGGACTATTTTTAAGTTGATGTTTACATTGGATTATTTTTAAATTGTTGGTTGAAAACGTTATTTGCTTCCGCTGTTAATTTAAAGTTAAAAATTAGTTACATGTTTATTTTAATTAAATGAGATACGATAATTATTTATTTAGAAAAATTTTAATAACTCCGCAAAATTATGATTACGAAATACGGGCCTTTACAAAAAATGCCCCTTCAAAATTTCAACAAATTATGAATGATATTTTTTTATAATTACAGCAATTTTATAATTGTTTATATTGATGATATCTTAGTGTTTTCTAATGATATTGAAACAAATTTTAAACATTTAGATATGTTTAAAAATATTGTTATTCAAAATGGTCTTGTTATATCAAAATCTAAAATGATTTTATTTCAAACTAATATTAGATTTCTCGGTCATATGATTAAAAAAGGAAAAATAATTCCTATACAAAGAAGTATAGAATTTGGTTCTAAATTTCCTGACATTATAACTGATAAAACTCAGTTACGGAGATTTTTAGGAAGTTTGAATTATATTTCTCCTTATATTAAAGATCTTACTAAAGATTCTGCTATCTTATATGATAGATTAAAAAAGAATCATTTACCTTGGTCTGATAAACATACTAATGCTGTTAAAAACATTAAGGAAAAAGTTAAAAATCTTCCTTGTCTTATGGTTGCTAATCCCCAATGGGATAAAATAGTTGAAACTGATGCTTCAAATATAGGTTTTGGAGGAATTTTAAAACAGAAAGATCCCCAAAATAAACAAGAATATCTTATTAGATTTATTCTGGTAAATGGAATAATGCCCAGAAAAATTACTCCACAGTAGCAAAAGATATCTTAGCTATTGTTAGATGTATTTTGAAATTTCAAGATGATTTATATAATCAAAAGTTTATTATAAAAACTGACTGCAAATCTGCAAAATTTATGTTTAATAAAGATTTTAAACATGATTTTCTAAACAAATGTTTGCAAGATGGCAGGCTCATTTAGCTCCTTTTGATTTTGAAATCATTTATAAGAAAGGTGAAGATAATCACTTGCCGGATTTCTTAACTCGAGAATATTTGTCCTAATGTTTTTATCTACAGATATGAATTCTCGAGGAAGAGGAGAGTCCTCTTATAGAGGGCGAGGTGGTAGGGGAAAACCCCCTAATATTATTGCACAGCATGGTAAACAGAGGCTTATAGCCCAAAACTTATCTAGTTCATCAGCCAGTAATACTGAGCAAAATAATGAGTTATACAATGAGTTTCAAGAATTTTCGAAACAAAAACAGAGAAGTAATACAGATTCTCAATCTTCAGCATCATATGCTAATATCATCAAAGAAGATGATAATGATTCAGCTCTATATACAGAGACAAAACATCGTGAATTGATTCTTCTTATAGAAGAAAAAGATACCTAATGGGAAAAAACTCCATGGACTATCATGGAAAGATATTTAACCAATATATCATATGTATATGGTTCCTACAAGTAGAGAGGATTTTATGAAAATCTTCTGTTATCTACAAAAAGTGTTGATATAACTCACTTTTTCAGTAATACTCAGCAGAAAGGAAGTTATAACTTCTCAAAGTTCATTATCAAAAAGATAATATCTATTGAAGAATGAGGTATATCTCCATTGGTTGAAAAAGAATTTTATTCTGAAAATCATAAAATGAGTTTTAAATTCAATTTTTGGGATTATACTGAAATTTTCAATAAAACTCTGTTTTATGAAAATGAAAAGAGGAAACATACATGGTTTCTAAAGATTTGTGAAAATGTTTTTCATCATCCAGTTCCAAATTGTTTTTAATCTGGTGGAAGATATTTGGTCCATCTGCAAAGATTTTGCCAAAGGTTTTTATAAAACTCATGAATACTTGGTTAAATGTTTCCCCAAGTATTAAAAAATCATTTTCTGAACATGGATAGATGGAAAGACTTTATGTCTATTTTTCATGGAATTTGGAATTCCTTTGATCTGGAAATGGCAACCAGAATTTGGATACACTGATGAAGAAATCCCTTGCATATGGCGAGTTAGTTCCCCAAAATTTTGGGAAAAATTATTACTTGATGATCCAGAAACTGGAAAGCCTTATGGCTATGAAATTCTTCATCAAATGGAGGAAAAGATTTTATTATATTAGACAGAATTTCACAATCAACAAGAAAATGAAAAAACCTCTATGAGTCCATTCAAGATTCTCACTCAGAAATATTCTGAGATCTATTCAAAAGAAAAAATGATAGAGGTTTATATTGAAGAAATGAAAAAGGATCTTTTTCAGAATAATATTGGATGTTCTGATTCAAAGTCAGATAAATTTATGGCGTCTGAATCCAGCGAAAATCAATTCATACATCTAATTGATACTCCTCAATTATCTCAAATAGATGACATCTTTGAAAATCTGAAGAAATCTTTAAAGGATAATATCATAGATGATTAAATTCTTTGCAAGTGGAATCTCACTATTCAAAGTTAGTGGAATAACACATCATGGCATATCGTGACAAAAAGTGGGTGGCATATCACTTTTACTTTTTGAATTTTGTAACCATGTTACTATTTGCTATAATAAAGCATTTACTATTTTTATTTTAAGATGGAATCCGGTGTTTGATGTCCGGCTCTTCTATCTATATATAGGTTATTTCTGTGTTCTTAGGAGGACACGGTTGAGTTTGCTCCCCTCTATTCTCTCTTGTAAAAAACCCTTCTGAAGTTTATCAATAAAAGTTTGCAGTTCTGATAACAACTTTGTAAGTTCTTACTGTTTTTATTTTCTGTTTTTATTTTCTGTTTTTTATTTACTGTTTTTTATTTTTCATAAGATTAGCCTGAATGACAGGCTAAAGTATTCGTGCTAAATTATTACCTTACTATGACATGATCTATATTTATTTGTTCTTGAGATCAGATTGAGATAATAAAAGATCTATTTAAATTTTTGGAATTTAATGTAATATAAGAGTCTTTGGTTAGAACGTAAGGTAAAAAGATGAACCAGGAAATGGTAAACACAAGGTTTGAGTTTAACCAGGAAAAATAAATTAATGTTGTAGCCCTTCAGCCTGCTTAGCCGAGAAATGGCGTTTAAGGCGTTTATGGGTGATTTTTTATGAATTTATGATTCCAATTGGATCTCAGTAAAATCCTCTGTTGTTTAATTTCTTTGGTATATTTTTTATAAATTCTTTTATGTTTTGTAAAAGTTTCAAATATGAATCTTATATTCATTATTATTCTGGGAATTTAAATTCTTCTTTTCTTAGCTCAGTATGAGTTGAAGATGGTATATAGGCTGGAAACCAATAATCTCCATGTGTGCGAAAGCCACTAAGGAAAAGTTTGGTAAAATAATGCCACGTATCAGATTCGTCACTTTGATCCCAAGCCTCAGATGGTATCAGAGCCATAGAAATAGTCTGGATAATAATTTAGCACTTTTTATTCAAATGAATATTTTCAGTTTAAAAGAAACTATTCAAAACAGTTTAAATGAAGAATATGATTTACCTGAGAATTAAGATTTATTGAATAAACGGACTATTCCTAAAATAGATTCTAAAATGATCTATAAGTTAGGAACCTTTGAAAAAATTGGTTTTAAACAAGTAGTTAAAACTACAGAATTATCGGTACCACTTCATAATAATGAAATGGTTATTAGATTGTTAAACAATAAAGATATTATGACTTATATGAAGAATTACAGATTTATGCATATAGGTTTAATTCAAATTGCTTTTAGACCTTTAACATTAGAAGAACTACCAGAAAGCTTCATAGCAGCTTTAAGAGATGGTAGAAATTTGAATTGGAAACGATCCCTTATGGGAATAATTCAATATAGTCTGGCACATGGTCCAGTATATTTTGATGTTTATCCGAATTTATCTTTATCTTTGTCTGATATTAATATATTAGATTCTTTAACATTAAATGTTAAAACTCATGGTTTGGGAATAATTCAATCTAGTCTGGCACATGGTCCAGTATATTTTGATGTTTATCCGAATTTATCTTTATCTTTGTCTGATATTAATATATTAGATTCTTTAACATTAAATGTTAAAACTCATGGTTATAATTATACTCATGGCACAGAAGTTATATGTATCTGTTATCGTATTTATTATAAACCATTATTTACACTGAATCCTATGTGTAAAAGAATAGATAAAAAATTACATGAAACTATTCTTAGAGAAACTAATTTTAATAGATCTAATATTACAACCCGTAGATCTATAAAATTGGAAGAAATTGAATTTTCAGAAAACTGGATAATTGAACAAGCTGTTCCTAGAAATCCTATAATAAATAGGGATTTACAACAAGTTATTCAGAATAATGAAGGATCTGTTCAAATACAGTTTAATAATGAACAAAGAAGATTATTGCCATCTTCTATCTATACTAGACCAAGATCTAGTAATTCTTTTATTTCACCATTAGATTATATGGTAGATATTCCTCAAACTTCTAGAGCTTCTACATCTCAGATAAGAGAAGATGTTGAGTCTTCTGTACAAGATACAGTAGATGAGTTAATAATAAATCAAAACAATATTGTTCATAAAAGTAACTTTCAAAAAGTTAGAGAAACTGATACAGTTTCAGAGATGAATTTTAGTATTTAATGGATAGTAAACCTAAATTGATTTTACTAAAGGATCTCTTGCTGGAGCAAGGATCAATGCAGAATTTTATTTACCAAAATGGGAATCTTTCAGAGATTGGTACTTTAAAAGTTTCTCTGAAGAAGAATTTGAGTATATTGTTGCGGAATTTTATAAATATTGTGAAAATCAGAATAAATTGATTCATTTTGTTCCTTGGTTTTTTAAAACTTTTATCATAGATTATATTTCTATTCTCGAAAGAAATTATAAACTTTCTTCTGGACAGATTCAAAAATCTGTTTATCCTCCTCAACAATCTTTTATTATAGAAAAGAATAATAACATTTTAAATTTTAATGCTTTTTCAAAATTATTTGAGAATGATATGTTACAAATAACTGTTAAACATATTAATCAGATAATTGAAAAACAGAATTATACGAATTTGTATCTTACGATAATAGGTGAAGAGATAGTTTCTCTTAAGGATCGTATCGATAAAATTATTCTGGCTATTAATCAAACTAAACCAGATGTTCATATCCAAACAAAAGAAGAAGAAACTAATATTGTTTCTATTGCTACTTCTTCTATTCAAACCCCTCCAGATATAAAAGATTTTAAATTTAAATCTTCTGTTTCTGATATAGAAAAATTATGAGAAGAAAAATTTAAAAATCTGAATTTAAATACTCTTAATGAAGAGTTTGATGAGAATCATTCTGATGAAGAAATTAATAAAATTAAATGGGCAGATAGACCTACCCAAAATAAATATTATTATAATAGACCTACTCCCATGGATGTTCTTATTGAAGAACAAGAATATATATTTGCTAATAGTTATAATGGGAAAAGTATTTATGAATGGAATATTGATGGTTTTAGTGATAAGAAAATTTATAATACTGCTCACAGAATGCTTATGTATAGTACTGTGTGTAAAACTTCAGGTAATACTGATAAAAATATTGCTAAGATGATTATATCAGGATTTACTGGCCAACTTAAAGGTTGGTGGGATAATTATTTAAATTAATTCCAAAAAGAAGATATTATTAATTCAATAAAAATTGAGAATAATATTCAATCAGAAAATGTAGTCTATTCATTAATAACGACTATGATTGAACAATTTACTGGTAAACTAACTGATGATAGTGAAAAGATTCGTACTTTATTAAGTAATCTAAAATGTAAAACACTTATTGATTTTAGATGGTATAAAGATACCTTTTTATCTCGTATATATGAGATACCAGATTGTAATAATAGTTTCTGGAAAGCTAAATTTATAGATGGTTTACCTTTTCTATTTGCTGAAATATTTAGAAAAGTATTAAGAAAAGATGAGATTAATATTCCATATGATAATTATATTTATGGAAATTTAATTAATACTTGCATTAAAGAGGGTTTAGCTCTCTGTAATGAATTAAAATTAAATAATCAAATTAAAAGACATAATTTACTTGAGAAAAAAACAATTAGGTAAATTTTTTGATCAATTTGGTATGGACTTACCTAATAAAGGTAAGAAGAAAATTAAAGAAAAAGATGAAAAACTTTATAGAAAGAAAAGACATTTGTCTGATAGAGAAAGAGATAAAATGAAGAAAAGAAAAGAAAGCCACTAAGGAAAAGTTTGGTAAAACAATGCCACGTATCAGATTCCTCACTTTGATCCCAAGTCTCAGATAACCAGGAAAAATAAATTCATGTTGTAGCCCTTCAGCCTGCTTAGCCGAGAAATGGCGTTTAAGGCGTTTATGGGTGATTTTTTATGAATTTATGATTCCAATGGGATCTCAGTAAAATCCTCTGTTGTTTAATTTCTTTGGTATATCTTTTATAAATCCTTTTATGTTTTGTAAAAGTTCAAATATGAATCTTATATTCATTATTATTCTGGGATTTAAATTCTTCCTTTTCTTAGCTCAGTATGAGTTGAAGATGGTATATAGGCTGGAAACCAATAATCTCCATGTGTGCGAAAGCCACTAAGGAAAAGTTTGGTAAAACAATGCCACGTATCAGATTCCTCACTTTGATCCCAAGCTTCTAATGAGAACTTATTATAAATAAGTTTAATTTTTTCCTGTAATTTAGGATTTTGTAATTTATCATCTGTAGTTAAAATATTAACTTCTTCTTTTAAAAAATTTATTTGAAAAGTTTTCCTATCAATCTTTTCTTGTAATTCATTAAGAATTCTATGAACAGGTTTAGTTATAAACTTAAAGGAAATAGGATTACTTTGAAAAGTTCATATAATACCCCGTTTCATCAACATAAGTTAAAGGATAAATTTGATAAATAAAAGGAAGACAAAGTATAAGTTGGTTAGAAATATCTTTCGCTAATAAAAAACTGGTTTGAATACAGTTTTTATCTTTGCAAATATAAACTTTTGGTCATTTATAATTTATCTCTAAAGGTTCTCCTCCTGCATGAGAGAGAGAATGATTAGTTTTATGAAAATACTTAGTAGGAATTAATCCTTCATGTATAACATTTAAATCTGCACCACTATCAATCATAGCAATGAAATTCTTCTTATATGAATTCTCAATTAATAAAGTATTATTAGTGTACCATTTTTGAGATATAATCATACTTAAAACAGATAAATGTTTTTGATTAGGATCAGGAAATGAAATATCCTGAAGATTATCAAAACTTTCAGAATTATTAACTGAATTATTATTATTAGTTTCAATAATTGAAATACGATAATTTAAACAATTATTATTATGTTGTAAAATTTTTACTTGTTCTTTAAAATTTTATATTTCTTTAACTAAATCATGTATAGTAACTGAATTTTGTTTACTATATTTCTGTTGTAGAAGATTTTTAACTTCTTTCATTGAATAAGCTTGTTCTTGTTTAACAATAATGTTATTATTATGATTATTGCTAGTTGAAGCAGTATTTTTCATTTGATCAATAATTGTACATTTTAATACTGGATCCTTAATCATTTTAAGGAATTCTAAAATATTATTGTTAGTTAACACATTAATATTTAAATCATTAAATTGAGACATGAGTTTATAAAAATCATCATTTTGATTTTTATTATCCTCTATATGATTTAAACAAGATTTTTCTTGTATACAATTATTACATTCATTTAAATCAGATATTTCTGATTCACTATCTATAATTTCATCTGATATATAAGATTCTGAAGAATTCTCAGTTTCACTGTCAGAATTATTATTCGAATCCATTATTATTTTAAATAATGTTTCTTTTAGATTATCATCTATATCTAAATTATTAATTTTGTTTTTAGCCCAACATTGATTAGCATAATGTCCTGGCTTTTTACATTTTCTACAAATTATTAATTTATTTTTGTATTTTTCTTCTTTCCGTAAATCACGGCTTTCTTTTCTTTTCTTTTTTTTATCACTTTGTCTATCAGACAAATGTGTTTTCTTTCTATAAAGTTTTTCATCTTTTTCTTTAATTTTCTTCTTACCTTTATTAGGTAAGTCCATACCAAATTGATCACAAAATTTATCTAATTGTTTTTTCTCAAGTAAATTCTGTCTTTTAATTTGATTATTTAATTTTAATTCATTACAGAGAGCTAAACCCTCTTTAATGCAAGTATTAATTAAATTTCCATAAGTATAATTATCATATGGAATATTAATCTCATTCTTTCTTAATACTTTTCTAATTCTTTCAGCAAATAGAAAAGGTAAACCATCTATAAATTTAGTTTTCCAGAAACTATTATTACAATCTGGTATCTCATATATACGAGATAAAAAGGTATCTTTAAACCATCTAAAATCAGTAAGTGGTTTACATTTTAGATTACTTAATAAAGTACGAATCTTTTCACTATCATCAGTTAATTTACCAGTAAATTATTCAATCATAGTCATTATTAATGAATATACTACATTTTCTGATTGAATATTATTCTCAATTTTTATTGAATTAATAATATCTCCTTTTTGGAATTGATTTAAATAATTATCCCACCAACCTTTAAGTTGGCCAATAAATCCTGATATAATCATCTTAGCAGTATTTTTATAAGTATTACCTGAAATTTTACATACAGTACTATACATAAGCATTTTGTGAGCAGTATTATAAATTTGCTTATCACTAAAACCATCAATATTCCATTCATAAATACTTTTCCCATTATAACTATTAGCAAATATATATTCTTGTTCTTCAATAAGAACATCCATGGGAGTAGGTCTATTATAATAATATTTATTTTGGGTAGGTCTATCTGCCATTTGATTTTATTAATTTCTTCATCAGAATGATTCTCATCATTATCGAACTCTTCATTAAGAGTATTTAAATTCAGATTTTTAAATTTTTCTTCTAATAATTTTTCTATATCAGAAACAGAAGATTTAAATTTAAAGTCCTTTATATCTGGAGTGGATTGAATAGAAGAAGTAGCAATAGAAACAATATTAGTTTCTTCTTCTTTTGTTTGGATATGAACATCTGGTTTAATTTGATTAATAGCCAGAATAATTTTATCAATACGATCCTTAAGAGAAACTATCTCTTCACCTATTATCGTAAGATACAAATTCGTATAATTCTGTTTTTCAATTATCTGATTAATATGTTTAACAGTTATTTGTAACATATCATTCTCAAATAATTTTGAAAAAGCATTAAAATTTAAAATTTTATTATTCTTTTCTATAATAAAAAATTGTTGAGGAGGATAAAAAGATTTTTGAATCTGTCCAGAAGAAAGTTTATAATTTCTTTCGAGAATAGAAATATAATCTATGATAAAAGTTTTAAAAAACCAAGGAACAAAATGAATCTATTTATTCTGGTTTTCACAATATTTATAAAATTCCGCAACAATATACTCAAATTCTTCTTCAGAGAAACTTTTAAAGTACCAATCTCTGAAAGATTTCCATTTTGGTAAATAAAATTCTGCATTGATCCTTGATCTTGCAAGAGATCCTTTAGTAAAATCAATTTTAGGTTTACTATCCATTAAATACTAAAATTCATCTCTGAAACTGTATCAGTTTCTCTAACTTTTTGAAAGCTACTTTTATGAACAATAATGTTTTGATTTATTATTAACTCATCTACTGTATCTTGTACAGAAGACTCAACATCTTCTCTTATCTGAGAAGTAGAAGCTCTAGAATTTTGAGGAATATCCACCAAATAAACTAAAGGCGAAATATAAGAATGACTAGATCTTGGTCTAGCATAGATAGAAGATGGCAATAATCTTTTTTGTTCATTATTGAACTGTATTTGAACAGATCCTTCATTATTCTGAATAACTTGTTGTAAATCTCTATTTATTATAGGATTTCTAGGAACAACTTGTTCAATTATCCAGTTTTCTGGAAATTCAATTTCTTCCCATTTTATAGATCTATGGGTTGTAATATTAGATCTATTAAAATTAGTTTCTATAAGAATAGTTTCATTTAATTTTTTATCTATTCTTTTACACATAGGATTCAGTGTAAATAATGGTTTATAATAAATACGATAACAGATACATATAACTTCTGTGCCAGGAGTATAATCTGTATTACTTCTCTGTTTTTGTTTCAAAAATTCTTGAAACTCATTGTATAACTCATTATTTTGCTCAGTATTACTGGCTGATGAACTAGATAAGTTCTGGGCTATAAACCTCTGTTTACCATGCTGTGCAATGATATTAGGGGGTTTTCCCCTACCACCTCGCCCTCTATAAGAGGACTCTCCTCTTCCTCGAGAATTCATATCTGTAGATAAAAACATTAGAATAAATATTCTCGAGTTAAGAAATCTGGCAAGTGATTATCTTCACCTTTCTTATAAATAATTTCAAAATCAAAAGGAGCTAAATGAGCCTGCCATCTTGCAAACATTTGGTTAGAAACATCATGTTTAAAATCTTTATTAAACATAAATTTTGCAGATTTACAATCAATTTTTATAATAAACTTTTGATTATATAAATCATCTTGAAATTTTAAAATACATCTGACAATAACTAAGATTTCTTTTGCTACTGTGGAGTAATTTTTCTGGGCATTATTCCATTTATCAGAATAAAATCTAATAAGATATTCTTGTTTATTTTGGGGATCTTTCTGTTTTAAAATTCCTCCAAAACCTATATCTGAAGCATCAGTTTCAACTATTTTATCCCATTGGGGATTAGCAAGCATAAGACAAGGAAGATTTTTAACTTTTTCCTTAATGTTTTTAACAGCATTAGTATGTTTATCAGACCAAGGTAAATGATTCTTTTTTAATCTATCATATAAGATAGCAGAATCTTTAGTAAGATCTTTAATATAAGGAGAAATATAATTCAAACTTCCTAAAAATCTCTGTAACTGAGTTTTATCAGTTATAATGTCAGGAAATTTAGAACCAAATTCTATACTTCTTTGTATAGGAATTTTTTTTCCTTTTTCAATCATATGACCGAGAAATCTATTATTAGTTTGAAATAAAATCATTTTAGATTTGGATATAACAAGACCATTTTGAATAACAATATTTTTAAACATATCTAAATGTTTAAAATGTGTTTCAATATTATTAGAAAACACTAAGATATCATCAATATAGACAATTATAAAATTGCTATAATTATAAAAAATATCATTCATAATTTGTTGAAATTCTGAAGGGGCATTTTTAAGGCCAAATGGCATAACTATCCATTCATAATGTCCTATTGGAACATTAAAAGCAGTTTTATATCTGTCAGATTTTTTTTTTTGAATCTGCCAAAATCCTGATTTTAAATCAAATTTTGAAAATATGATAGCATGAACTAATCTATCTAATAAATCTTTTTTATTAGGAATAGGATACCTAATCCATTTTAAAACCTTATTAAGGGGTTTATAATTAATTACTAATCTAGGAACTCCTCTTTCCTGTTCAGAATGTTTATTAACATAAAAAGCAGTACATGACCAAGGAGATTGAGAAGGTTTTATCAAACCTTTTTCTAATAAAGAATGAATTTCATTCTTACATAATTCTAAATATTCAGAATTAATTTGACAAGGAGGAGCCTTGGTTGGAATATTTTTTCATCAAAATTCTCTTCATATGGAAGAGATATAATATGTTTCTTTATATTCCAAAAAGTTTTTAGAAGATCGTTACATATTTCTAATGAGAACTTATTATAAATAAGTTTAATTTTTTCCTGTAATTTAGGATTTTGTAATTTATTATCTATAGTTAAAATATCAACTTTTTCTTTTAAAGAATTAATTTGAAAAGTTTTCCTATCAATCTTTTCTTGTAATTCATTAAGAATTCTATGAACATGTTTAGTTATAAACTTAAAGGAAATATGATTACCTTGAAAAGTTCCTATAATACCTGTTTCATCAACATAAGTTAAAGGATAAATTTGATAAATAAAAGGAAGACCAAGTATAAGTTGGTTAGAAATATTTTTGGCTAATAAAAAACTGGTTTGAATACAGTTTTTATCTTTGCAAATATAAACTTTTGGTAATTTATAATTTATCTCTAAAGGTTCTCCTCCTGCATGAGAGAGAGAATGAGTAGTTTTATGAAAATACTTAGTAGGAATTAATCTTTCTTGTATAACATTTAAATCTGCACCACTATCAATCATAGCAATGAAATTCTTCTTATAAGAATTCTCAATTAATAAAGTAATATTAGTGTACCATTTTTGAGATATAATCATACTTAAAACAGATAAATATTTTTTATTAGGATCAGGAAATGAAATATCCTGAAGATTATCAAAACTATCAGAATTATTAACTGAATTATTCTTATTAGTTTCAATAATTGAAATACGATAATTTAAACTATTATTATTATGTTGTAAAATTTTTACTTGTTCTTTAAGATTTTCTATTTCTTTAACTAAATCCTGTATAGTAACTGGATTTTGTTTACTATATTTCTGTTGTAGAAGATTTTTAACTTCTTTCATAGAATAAGCTTGTTCTTGTTTAACAAGAATGTTGTTATTATTATTATTGCTAGTTGAAGCAGTATTTTCCATTTGATCAATAATTGTACATTTTAATACTGGATCCTTAATCATTTTAAGGAATTCTAAAATATTATTGTTAGTTAACACATTAATATTTAAATCATTAAATTGAGACATGAGTTTATAAAAATCATCATTTTGATTTTTATTATCCTCTATATGATTTAAACAAGATTTTTCTTATATACAATTATTACATTCATTTAAATCAGATATTTCTGATTCACTATCTATAATTTCATCTGATATATAAGATTCTGAAGAATTCTCAGTTTCACTGTCAGAATTATTATTCGAATCTATTATTATTTTAAATAATGTTTCTTTTAGATTATCATCTATATCTAAATTATTAATTTTGTTTTTAGCCCAACATTGATTAGCATAATGTCCTGGCTTTTTACATTTTCTACAAATTATTAATTTATTTTTGTATTTTTCTTCTTTTCGTAAATCACGGCTTTCTTTTCTTTTCTTCTTTTTATCTCTTTGTCTATCAGACAAATGTGTTTTCTTTCTATAAAGTTTTTCATCTTTTTCTTTAATTTTCTTCTTACCTTTATTAGGTAAGTCCATACCAAATTGATCACAAAATTTACCTAATTGTTTTTTCTCAAGTAAATTCTGTCTTTTAATTTGATTATTTAATTTTAATTCATTACAGAGAGCTAAAACCTCTTTAATGCAAGTATTAATTAAATTTCCATAAGTATAATTATCATATGGAATATTATTCTCATTCTTTCTTAATACTTTTCTAATTTTTTCAGCAAATAGAAAAGGTAAACCATCTATAAATTTAGTTTTCCAGAAACTATTATTACAATCTGGTATCTCATATATACGAGATAAAAAGGTATCTTTATACCATCTAAAATCAGTAAGTGTTTTACATTTTAGATTACTTAATAAAGTACGAATCTTTTCACTATCATCAGTTAATTTACCAGTAAATTGTTCAATCATAGTCATTATTAATGAATAGACTACATTTTCTGATTGAATATTATTCTCAATTTTTATTGAATTAATAATATCTTCTTTTTGAAATTGATTTAAATAATTATCCCACCAACTTTAAGTTGGCCAGTAAATCCTGATATAATCATCTTAGCAATATTTTTATCAGTATTACCTGAAGTTTTACACACAGTACTATACATAAGCATTCTATGAGCAGTATTATAAATTTGCTTATCACTAAAACCATCAATATTCCATTCATAAATACTTTTCCCATTAAACAATTAGCAAATATATATTCTTGTTCTTCAATAAGAACATCCATGGGAGTAGGTCTATTATAATAATATTTATTTTGGGTAGGTCTATCTGCCCATTTGATTTTATTAATTTCTTCATCAGAATGATTCTCATCATTATCAAATTCTTCATTAAGAGTATTTAAATTAAGATTTTTAAATTTTTCTTCTAATAATTTTTCTATATCAGAAACAGAAAATTTAAATTTAAATTTAAAATCATTTATATCTGGAGGGGATTGAATAGAAAAAGTAGCAATAGAAACAATATTAGTTTCTTCTTCTTTTGTTTGGATATGAACATCTGGTTTAATTTGATTAATAGCCAGAATAATTTTATCAATACGATCCTTAAAAGAAACTATCTCTTCACCTATTATCGTAAGATACAAATTCGTATAATTCTTTTTTTCAATTATCTGATTAATATGTTTAACAATTATTTGTAACATATCATTCTCAAATAATTTTGAAAAAGTATTAAAATTTAAAATTTTATTATTCTTTTCTATAATAAAAGATTGTTGAGGAGGATAAAAAGATTTTTGAATCTGTCCAGAAGAAAGTTTATAATTTCTTTCGAGAATAGAAATATAATCTATGATAAAAGTTTTAAAAAACCAAGGAACAAAATGAATCTATTTATTCTGGTTTTCAAAATATTTATAAAATTCCGCAACAATATTCTCAAATTCTTCTTCAGAGAAACTTTTAAAGTACCAATCTCTGAAAGATTCCCATTTTAGTAAATAAAATTCTGCATTGATCCTTGCTCCAGCAAGAGATCCTTTAGTAAAATCAATTTAGGTTTACTATCCATTAAATACTAAAATTCATCTCTGAAACTGTATCAGTTTCTCTAACTTTTTGAAAGTTACTTTTTATGAACAATATTGTTTTGATTTATTATTAACTCATCTACTGTATCTTGTACAGAAGACTCAACATCTTCTCTTATCTGAGAAGTAGAAGCTCTAGAAGTTTGAGGAATATCTACCATATAATCTAATGGTGAAATAAAAGAATTACTAAATCTTGGTCTAGTATAGATAGAAGATGGCAATAATCTTCTTTGTTCATTATTAAACTGTATTTGAACAGATCCTTCATTATTCTGAATAAGTTGTTGTAAATCCCTATTTATTATAGGATTTCTAGGAACAGCTTGTTCAATTATCCAGTTTTCTGGAAATTCAATTTCTTCCAATTTTATAGATCTACGGGTTGTAATATTAGATCTATTAAAATTAGTTTCTATAAGAATAGTTTCATTTAATTTTTTATCTATTCTTTTACACATAGGATTCAGTGTAAATAATGGTTTATAATAAATACGATAACAGATACATATAACTTCTGTGCCAGGAGTATAATTATAACCATGAGTTTTAACATTTAATGTTAAAGAATCTAATATATTAATATCAGACAAAGATAAAGATAAATTCGGATAAACATCAAAATATACTGGACCATGTGCCAGACTAGATTGAATTATTCCCATAAGGGATTGTTCCCAATTCAAATTTCTACCATCTCTTAAAGCTGCTATGAAGCTTTCTGGTAGTCCTTCTAATGTTAAAGGTCTAAAAGCAATTTGAATTAAACATATATGCATAAATCTGTAATTCTTCATATAAGTCATAATATCTTTATTGTTTAACAATTTAATAACCATTTCATTATTATGAAGTGGTACCGATGATTCTGTAGTTTTAACTACCTGTTTAAAACCAATTCTTTCAAAGGTTCCTAACTTATAGATCATTTTAGATTCTATTTTAGGAATAGTCCGTTTATTCAATAAATCTTAATTCTCAGGTAAATCATATTCTTCATTTAAACTGTTTTGAACAGTTTCTTTTAAACTGAAAATATTCATTTGAATAAAAAGTGCTAAATTATTATCCAGACTATTTCCATGGCTCTGATACCATCTGAGGCTTGGGATCAAAGTGATGAATATGATACGTGCATTGTTTTACCAAACTTTTCCTTAGTGGCTTTCGCACCCATGGAGATTATTGGTTTCCAGCCTATATACCATCTTCAACTCATACTGAGCTAAGAAAAGGATGAATTTAAATCACAGAATAATAATGAATATAAGATTCATATTTGGAACTTTTACAAAACATAAAAGGATTTATAAAAAATATACCAAAGAAATTAAACAACAGAGGATTTTACTGAGATCCCATTGGAATCATAAATTCATAAAAAATCACCCATAAACGCCTTAAACGCCATTTCTCGGCTAAGCAGGCTGAAGGGCTACAACATGAATTTATTTTTCCTGGTTAAACTCAAACCTTGTGTTTACCATTTCCTGGTTCATCTTTTTACCTTATGTTCTAACCAAAGACTCTTATATTACATTAAATTCCAAAAATTTAAATAGATCTTTTATTATCTCAATCTGATCTCAAGAACAAATAAATATAGATCATATCATAGTAAGGTAATAATATTGCACGAATACTTTAGCCTGTCATTCAGGCTAATCTTATGAAAAATAAAAAACATTAAATAAAAACAGAAAATAAAAACAGTAAGAACTTACAAAGTTGTTATCAGAACTGCAAACTTTTATTGATAAACTTCATAAGGGTTTTTTACAAGAGAGAATAGAGGGGAGCAAACTCGACCGTGTCCTCCTAAGAACACAGAGATAAACTATATATAGATAGAAGAGCCGGACATCAAACCCCGGATTCCATCTTAAAATAAAAATAGTAAATGCTTTATTAAAGCAAATAGTAACATGGTTACAAAATTAAAAAGTAAAAGTGATATGCCACCCACTTTTTTTCACGATATGTCATGATGTGTTATTCCACTAACTTTGAATAGTGAGATTTCACTTGCAAAGAATTTAATCATCTTTGATATTATCCTTTAAAGATTTCTTCAGATTTTCAAAGATGTCATCTATTTGAGATAATTGAAGAAGTTAAAAATCTTCTACAACAAAATATAGTAAACAAAATCCAGTTACTATACAGGATTTAGTTAAAGAAATAGAAAATCTTAAAGAACAAGTAAAAATTTACAACATAATAATAATAGTTTAAATTATCGTATTTCAATTATTGAAACTAATAATAATAATTCAGTTAATAATTCTGAAAGTTTTGATAATCTTCAGAATATTTCATTTCCTGATCCTAATCAAAAATTTATCTGTTTTAAGTATGATTATATCTCAAAAATGGTACACTAATATTTATTTATTAATTGAGAATTCTTATAAGAAGAATTTCATTGCTATGATTGATAGTGGTGCATATTTAAATGTTATACAGGAAGGATTAATTCCTACTAAGTATTTTAATAAAACTACTCATTCTCTCTCTCATGCAGGAGGAGAACCTTTAGAAATAAATTATAAATTACCAAAAGTTTATATTTGCAAAGATAAAAACTGTATTCAAACCAGTTTTTTATTAGCAAAAGATATTTCTAGCCAACTTATACTTGGTCTTCCTTTTATTTATCAAATATACCCTTTAACTTATGTTGATGAAACAGGTATTATAGGAACTTTTCAAGGTAATCCTATTTCCCTTAAGTTCATAACTAAACCTGTTCATAAAATTCTTAATGAATTACAAGAAAAGATTGATAGGAAAATTTTTCAGATAAGTTCTTTAAAAGAAGAAGTTAATATTTTAACTATAGATGATAAATTACGAAATCCTAAATTACAGGAAAAAATTAAACTTATTTATAATAGTTTCTCATTAGAAATATGTAATGATCTTCCAAATGATTTTTGGAATAGAAAAAAACATATTATCTCTCTTCCATATGAAGAGAATTTTGATGAAAAGAATATTCCAACCAAGGCTCGTCCTTGTCAAATGAATTCTGAATATTTAGAATTATGCAAAAATGAAATTTATTCTTTATTAGAAAAAGGTTTGATAAAACCTTCTCAATCTCCTTGGTCATGTACTGCTTTTTATGTTAATAAACATTCTGAATAGGAAAGAGGTGTTTCAAGATTACTCATAAATTATAAACCTCTTAATAAGGTTTTAAAATGGATTAGGCATCCTATTCCTAATAAAAAAGATTTATTAGATAGACTTGTTCATGCTATCATATTTTCAAAATTTGATTTAAAATCAGGATTTTGGCAGATTCAAATAAAAGAATCTGACAGATATAAAACTACTTTTAATGTTCCAATAGGACATTATGAATGGACAATAATGCCATTTGGCCTTAAAAATGTAACGTCCCAAAAATCAGACTACGTATAAGCCATGCATAATTACTGTTATTTAAATTAAAATGATTTTTAAGCATGGGAGTTTAAATTCATTCTTTTAAATTTATTGAGTCATGATTATTTATTTAAAAAAAATAGATGTTTAGTTTTATCTTTTCAGGATAAATACGCGAGGCCGGACCGGAGTTTGAAAATTAAATATAAGATTAATAATAAGAAAAATATTCCTAAATTTAAATTAAGTCAAGGAATAATTTAATTTAAAGAAAAAGAATGTTTTAGGATTTATTAATTAATTAGAGCTAAGTTATTAAATAATTACTTTAGGTTAATATTTAATTAAAGCTTAAATTAAAATATGTAAACAAGTGGGGATAAATTAATCTAGGTATAATATAGTCAAGAAATTAATCATAGCATTTGAATATTTAAATTTGAGGTCATGAATGCCATGCAATAATCTAACCCAAATTTAATGTGTAAATTCACTAAAATATATAATGAGAGTGCTAAACTTTAAGCAATTAAAATACAAGATTTAAACAATAAAATACCATGCAAATTAGCAATAATAATTTTGAGTCCAACATTTAAAATAATTCAAAGGTTAGTAACACCAAATTTAAACCACTCCTAATTACACTTCATGGTGTATTCATTTACCCTCTTAATTCACCAAGTAATGGTAATTCAAATATTATAGCACACCACATTCATCCTCATCTTACTACCTAACATACCAACGTGTATATGCAACAAAAATGAGGGAAATGAATAGGCTGAATAAGAAAACATTTCAAACCATTCCACTTCTTGAGTTGTAACCTCCCACCTTAATGCATGTTATGACCCATTTAACACTACTTATAACATTCATCTTCATCACCTACATATCCTACACCTATATGCTCGAAAATATCAAGAGAAACCAGCTGCCATAGTCGTGTAAGAATAGCAGCAATAATAAGGAAAATAATGAAGAATCCTTCCACAACAAGGGGTGAAGGGAAATCAATTCAATCCCATTTAACTTCTTGCACTTGTAACTCTCTACTAAATGCACTTCAAGACCCCTTTAACACCTCCTATATCATACACCTTCATCCCTAACATCAACTACACCCCTACATTTGAAATATCAGAAAGAAAAAGCTGCTGAATTCGAGAGAACAACAGCAGAAACAAGAAGGAAAAGCCAACTCCGATTCCGTCGCATCGTATTGTCGTTTTGATTTGTTTTATTCAAAACAACTTCCAGGCATGTATATGTTGTTTCTTTGCTCTTCAATCAAGTCCTATAAATATTTTTAAACATTATATGTTAAAGATTCATGAGGCAAAACGAAATTATGGTAGCAACATTTTCGAAAAATCTGCATAGGTCCTCGGAATTGGCTTATGTTTTTGTTTGAGATGTTTCTTGTGATTTCAGGAGTTGTTTCGGTTCCAGGCTCCCAAGGCTGATTATAGGAATGATTTAGAGTATGTTAGGGGGTTTTTGGTTCATGTGTTTCAGTCCATACACTCAAGAACGAAAGAATGACAGCAACTTTCCCTTAGGTGCAATAATGAGTCACGGTTTTGGTAATTTGGGTGGTTAAGGTGTGTGTTCTAATCTTGGCTGTCCTAGGGACTGTAGCCATGGTTATAACCCTCACTTACCATGTCTAGGACGTGACCAAGGTGTCCTTTCAAGGTTTGGTTCATGGTTCCCTCAAAATTTTTAAACAACAACACAAGTGCATATTTCGGTCTTTCCATTTCCTGTGTGAGTGTGTTTCGGTTTTGGGGTGTGGTTTGGTTTGTGGTTGGCTTCTAGCCCTTATCCATGGTCCAAGCCATGCCTTAGGATGTTGGTAAGAGTCTTTGGGTGGTGGTTCAAGCCCTTGGTCATGAAATTTCAGAATTTCCCCTCAATACACAAGCTGCTCCTGCTGTAATTTGACAGCAACTTGCTGTTCGGTTCATGAGGTTGGTTTGAGTTCTTGGCTGGCTTTTAGCCCATGGCCTTGGACTGGATAGTACCTCAATGAGTTAGGAAAGTCATGTTTTTGGCCGTTCGTGATTCGGTCGAGTTTAGAGGTCGTACGATAATTTACGGTGAAAGGTGCCAAAATGACTCTCGAAAGAGTGTTTTATGTTTTTGGATTCCTTTCACCCATTTTCGTGTTTTACAGTTATTATGCATATTTTTCAGTATGTTTGGGGTATTTTTAATCATGGTTAAATGTCGGTTTAATGTTGGTTTGGGTTGGTACGAAGCCATGGTTAAAAATCAAGTTGTTGGTCCGAATCGTCTCGTTTTTGGTTCTATTGTTAAGATTTTGTCAAGTTAAGATTTATTTCATGTGTCACATATTAGTAGTAAGTCGCAGCAAGCCTGAGAACGATCCAACTCATCCGGTAAAAATAAGGTTATAATTATATTACGTGCATAAAAATATAAAATGTTTATTTTTGAGATATATGCGATATGTCTTGTGGCCACCTTATGCTTATGGGTTTGGAAGTCGGTAGGAACAACCGAGGACCTCTCCGTCCGGTGACTTACGACCGGTTTATGATTATGTATGGGTACGACATCCAGTCCAAGGGCTATGAT
>NC_134553.1:16737722-16785039 GCF_025594145.1 Primulina tabacum
GGTTGGATTTACCCATTTACTATCTGAGATTGGATAGATAATTCCAGCATCTAATAGTTTAATACTTCATCTTATCAACTTCCTTCATATGTGGATTTAACCTTCTTTTTGTTGTTGATATGTTTTAGCATTTTTTCCAAGTGAATTCTATGTGTGTAAATTAAAAGATTTATACCTTTTATATTTCAAAGTCATTCAATTGAATTTTTATATTTTTTATTAGTTTAATTAAATCTTTTTTTTGATTGGCAAAAGAGTAGAAAAAATAACAACATGAATGTTATTTTCACCAAAAAAATACATATTCAATTCGAATGGTCAAAATTTAATTCAGTTTTGTATTATCATCTTCTTTAAAATTTTAGACTCAAAACTTTCAATTGAAAAAACTTCAGATTGTTGATTTTCTCTTGTATATTTTCTTCCACGATTGTTCCTATTTCATTATCATATTCATTTTATTATACTGGTTGTTTACATAAATTGAACTCATTAAGTTCTAGAGTCATATTTCGAAAAGACAATTTCATTATTCCATTTCGATAATTAATTAAAGCATTTGAAGTTGCTAGAAATGGTCGTCCCAATATACCGAAATTTCATTATATACTTCTGTGGTTGTGTATCCAATACAATAAAATCTACAGGATATATGAATTTATCAACTGAACCAACACATCTTCTACAATACCTCTAGGTATTTTGATTGACCTATCCGCCAGTAAGAGAGTAAAAGAAGAGGGTTTTAATTCTCCTAAATTAAGTTTTTCATAAACTGAATAAGGAAGTAAATTCACACTTGCTCCCAAATCTAACAAAGCTTTTTAATTTTATTTTCTCCAATAATACATATAATTGTTGGACAACCAAGATCTTTATTTTTAAACTAGAATTGTTTTGAAGAATAGAACTTACTTGCTCGGCCAAGAATGCTTTCTTCTTTACATGCAATTTCTCTTCATAGTACACAAGTCTTTTAAAAATTTTGCATAGGAAGGTCTTTGTTTAATAGCATCTAATAATGGATATTTATCTTACTTGTTTAAAAACTTCATAGATATCAGAATCACTTTTTTGTTTTTATGATTTGTTAATGCATGAGAAAATGGTGGAGGTTTATTTGACTCATTTACTATTTCAGATAATTTATCATTACCATATTATTTCTTAGAATCTAAGCTATCATCATTCTCAAAAGTATCAGGATTATCATCATTACTCTTTGAATTTAAATTATCCTTGTTTCATTACTATATGGATCATAACTATTTTACCACTTCTAAGGGTAATAAAAGATTTTATTTGATCAATTTTATCATAATTTAATTCTTGATTTGATTTAGGATTGAGTTGAGGTTGAGATGGAAATTTTCCTTTTTCATGAATATTAAGTGCAGATACAAATTTTGCAAGAGTTTCTTTCAAATCACCAATAGATTGACTGTTTTGAATATTGATAGCTTTGCTTTGGATAAATGCATGAATTATATCTTCAAAGTTTTTTCTTGGAGGTGTAACATATGGAATATAACCTTGATGATTTTGGTTATTTGAAAATGTTGTTCTTAAGGTTTTGCATTATTATCATTCCTCCAACTAAATTAGGATGATTTTCCATCCAAGATTATATGATTGTGAAAAAAGATCTAATATTGGCTTTTTTATAATTGTAACATAATTGCTTGTACATGGAGACATTATTTAAATGAAGGTAATGTTGGATAATCTTTGTAGAATGATCATGTGTATCACATATATGACAAACAATTCTTGAATACTTTTAATTGACCATTCTTTTTCATTTCTAAAGACTCGATTTTCTTGCTAAAGATGCAAGTTAGCTTGAATATCTATATCATCTTTAAGATTATAGATACCAACCTCATTTGTTGATGTTAGAAACTTTATGTGGTGATATGTATTAAAACCAGTAGGAATAATATCAACCAGAAGATTATGCAAAATAGTAGCTTTGAGTTGCTCTATCAGAAGCAGTATTTTAGTTAATACTCAACGGCTTAGCAGAACTTAGTTCTACTGGATCAGCACTTAACGGCTTTCTACTCGATGTTTCAATCTTAATTGTTACGTTATCTTATCTAGTACCAAGCATTTATTGCACCATTAAATGCTATAGTAAGTCATTAATACGCTTTACCTGTTTTAGTATAAAACATGACTGATTGTTCTGTAGCTCTTATGCAGGAACCTATTTCAGTAATAAAGCTGATTGTAATAGAGGACAGGAGACAATCTCTAATTATAGACGTTGGACTCAAGTTATCTATATATATGGATCAAAAACATTTAGATAACAACGCTGATCATTCTTATCATCCAACACAAACATTGAGCTACCGTGAAATTATTATCTTAAAAAGCTCAAACTTGCAGAAAAGCAGTACACGCATCATATTTTACATCTGATCTTTGGAGATCATTTTGTACTGCTGTTTTTTCATCTCTTCAAGCAAAACTTTATAAATTGTTGTAGAAGAGTTTGTAAACTGGAAAAGAGTCTTTTCCAGAACATTGCTATATTGAACTATTGTATTGAGTTACTAAGAGTTTCAGTAGGCAATAGATAAGTCCTGCTGAAGTAGGTGTGTACAAGTGTGTACTACAAAACCAAAGTCTTTCAGTGATACCTTAAGGAAACAGAGAAAAGGAGACGTAGAAGATTATATCTTCGAACTTCCAGAAACAACTACTGTGTCACTACCTACTGCTATTACTGTAAGGCCTGAGATGTTATCAATTTATGAGACCCCGAAAAGGAAATATTATTGATGGCATTTTTGTAATTAAGTGGAAAAATACTTAATTTAAATTTGATGGCAATTTTGTAATTAAGTGGAAAAATAATTGATTTAAATTTGATGGCAATTTCATAATTATTGGGGCCGAATTGCAAATAGTGAAAAGTTGAGGGGCTAAAGTGCAATTAGTTGGATTGGGGGGACACTTGCCCTCACCATGCATATATAAATGTTAAATCTTCATTCCTTCGTGTAAAAGACAAGGCAAATCGAAGGAAAAGTTTCAGGGAATCTCAAGTTCATTTCTTCTTTTAGAAATTTGATTGTGCGGTATCCGTTTATCAGAATTTCGATCTGAACATATTTCTGATATCCTTTCGTCGATAGCTACTACAGGACGTAAGTTTTATTGAGTTCTGTTATCATTTGAAATTATGATATGGGAGGAATTGTTATTTAATTATTATTATGTGTTCTGGAAATACTACACATCGTAGAATCGAAACCGGATTGAAGAACAAATTGATTATGGAATTGTTATGAATTTCTGATTACATGGACTGAAAACCGGACAGATTTAGATTATTGATTGATTACAGATTGTATCGGATATGGGTTATGATTTGTAATTGATATTTGTTGATATGGTATTTACGGGGATATTAAGATTGTGCCGTTATGCCGATGATTTGAATTAAATTAAGATAATCAGATTCCGTATTGTATTGGGAATAGAATGTTGATATTATTATTTTCGATATGTCATTTCAGAGTAACAGAGACAGTCTTGAGTTCAGAACTGATATTGCTTCAGACCTAGACAACAAACGAAAGGTATAAGTCAATGTGGTACTGGGAGATCGACTCAAGTAGGATATACTGAGTTTCCCTAAATCACATACTTCTTATTATTAGTTCATTGCTTTGACTTGATATGCTTGTTCTATGGATGTATAGAAAGCAGATATTAGTCGAGTGATCTTGTGACAGAAGTGCCTGATAGTGGTGGGATCGCCATGGGACATTGCACGATGTCACAAGATAGTGTATTGGCGATAGTGCCACAGTCTGTGACGGATAGGTCAAGACACTGGATGTTTGGTTATATCGACGTGGATAGAATCGGAGTTTCTTCTATTACTGTTGGTCGATATAGGAATACCAACGTCTGGAAACCGGGATCCCTAGACTAGGATCGAGTCTAGTCTGAGTCGTGGAGTCACGAGCATTGTCGACAGTTTTATATTGATTATGTTTCAGATTTTGATACATATTGCTGTTAATTGTCCATGCTTTTATGTTATCATATGATTGCATATTCGTTGATTTATACTGGGATTATATTCTTACCGGAATTATCCGGCGGTTGTCGTGTTTGTATGTGTGCATGACAACAGGTGGGACATGATCAGGGTTGAGGAGATGACGAGAGATCATGATTAGAGTGGAGACCACGGACTTTGATGTTGTTGTAGATAGGATTCAGCACTTGACATTAGTTGTTGAACCTTAGTTTGAGTTGATGTTTATTGTACAAGACTTGTGCTGTTATACTGATATGTATATAAGATTGAATTACATTACGTTCCGCAATTAAAAAATAAAATATAAATTTAGACCCAGATTAATTAATCGATCCATTTATCCCAATGACAATTAAGAAGATGATTAGCGTCGGGTCCCCACAACATGTGGTATCAGAGCGATAGATCCTTTAGACTGAGATAAGAACTAGTGAGTGGGGCAGATTGAGTTTTCTTTCCTGCTTGTGATTGCGAGCATTATTTATTGCTTTAATACTTGTTTACCTGATTATCTGATTTTGATATGGTAATGTGTATAATTGAGAATGGATCAGAACCGATTCTTGATCAAAGGTAAGATGATCAGAAAGGGACTGAGACAGATTGTCAATTGTGATTGCTAACCCTTTTGATAATCAGATATTCCTTCTCGAAGAATACCGGAATAGGGTAGCACTTCGAATCCTCCCATGGACGTGACAGCAACACCGATGGAGACATTACTGAAGAGATTCCAGTCATTCCATCCACCGACTCCGAAAGGTACTGAGACTTCAGTTGATTGCGAGAGTTGGTTAGACGACATTGAGATGCTGTTTGAGTCCTTGGACTATACTGATGAGAGGAGAGTGAAACTAATTGGACACCAGTTGCACGATATTGCAAAGAACTGGGGATTACCACGAAGAAGGCATTAGAGCATCGAGGTACGACTATTACTGGAATGTGTTTAGAACTGAATTTTATCAGAGATTCTTTCCAGTATCGTACAGGAAGGACAAGGGAGCAGAGTTTGCAAACTTGAGACAGGGCCAGCTGAATATTGAGGAATATGTGACTAAGTTTTCTACTTTGTTGCGATTTGCTCCACACGTGGCCGAGAATGAAGAAGCTATTGCTGATCAGTTCATCAATGGTTTGAATCCTGAGATTTTCACATTGGTGAACACAGGGAGACGAATAATTTTACTGATGCCCTGAACCGAGCCAAGGGAGCCGAAGCCGGTCTAATAAGACAGAGAGGAGCTTCGTTTGTGCCTTCAGCACCGAGACCACAGATGCCTCCACCATCTCCCAGATTTGAGAGTGGCAGTAGGAGTAGGAGTGGAAAGAAAGATTTCCTGAAAGCCAAGGGAAAGCAGTTCAAGAATTCTGGCAGCAGTTCTTCCAGTTCCAGTGGCTCGAGACAGATTGGTCAGAGCCAAAGTTATACAGGACTATATTGCAGCACTGTGGAGGGAAGCATTCCACAGAGCAGTGCAGAGGAGTGTTTGGCTCTTGTCGTATATGTCGACAGCAGGGACATTTTGCCCGAGTATGTCCCAGCGAGGTGCACAGGATCCCAGGCAACAGAGTCATCTGGATCAGTGGCTCAGACCGGGAGACGACCATCTGCTGTCCATTCTTTCTAGCCAGCACCGTCTACCCAGTCACACCAGAGGCCAGGAGGAAGCCAGACAGTGAGCCAGCCTCCGAGACAGCAGGCCAGAGTTTTTGCTTTGACTGAGGAGCAAACACAGGATGCACCTGATGAGTCGTTGCAGGTAACTGTTCTATTTCTGGTTACCCTGCTTATTTATTGATTGATACTGGTGCATCACATACATTTATTTCTGAGAGATTTGCATTGATGCATGCATTACCTGTTGAGTCCCTATCTATTGTAGTATCTGTCTCTTCTCCTTTGGGGACAGGTTTGATATCAGTGAAGTCTGTTAGATCGTGTATGCTACAGTACGATGGGCATGAGATTGAGATAGATTGTATTGTGCTTGGGTTGTTTGATTTTATTGTATTATCGGTATCGATATGTTGACCAAGTATAGGGTACAGTCGATTGTTTCCACAAAATTGTAAGATTCAGACCTGAGATGGCTGATGAGTGGAAATTTTATGGTAAGGGTTCTCGAGCCAGAATTCCTTTGATATTGCTATGAATATGACTCGATTGTTACAGAAAGGAGCGGAATGATTCCTTGTCTATTCAGTTGATCTACTGAAATCGACTCCATCATTGGCGGACTTGCCAGTAGTGTGTGAGTTTGCTGATGTCTTTCCATATGAGATTCCTGGTTTGCCTCCGATTTGAGAGATAGACTTCAGCATTGAGTTGATGCAGGTACAGTTCCGATTTCGAGGGCTTCGTACAGAATGATACGATTGAGTTGAAAAAGTTGAAAGAACAGTTGGAGGATCTACTGGCCAAGGGGTATATCAGACCGAGTGTGTCTCCTTGGGTGCTCCAGTACTGTTTGTTCGAAAGAAAGACGGTTCAATGAGACTCTGTATCGATTACCGGCAACTGAACAAAGCAACGGTAAAGAATAAATATCCCTTGCCTCGCATTGATGATTTGTTTGATCAGTTGCAGGGTTCATCCGTATATTCCAAGATCGATCTGAGATCTGGATACCATCAGCGAGAGTCAGGGATTCTGATATCTCGAAGACTGCATTCAGAACAGGTATGGACATTATGAGTTTATTGTCATGCCATTTGGTTTGACGAATGCACCGGCTGTATTCATGTGGTTGATGAACCGTGTCTTTCAGAGATACCTTGATGATTTTGTCATTATATTTATTGATGACATATTGATTATTCGAAGAATATGATTGAGCATGCTGATCATCTGAGAACTGTGTCGAAAATTTTGAGGGCTGAGAAACTGTATGCTAAACTGTCGAAATGCGAGTTTTGGTTGAGAAAGGTTGTATTTCTCGGGCATATTATATCCGGAGACGGTATATCAGTTGATCCCAGTAAGGTTGAGGCATTGATTTCTTGGCCGAGACCGACATCAGTACCCAAAATTCGCAGTTTTATGGGTTTGGCAGTATATTATCGTAGATTTATTAAAGATTTCTCGAGTATTGCCAAGCCAATTACTTAGTTGACTCAGAAGAATGCTCCATTTGTTTAGTCTGAAGAATGTGAGACCAGCTTTCTTGAATTGAAGAAAAGATTGACCAGTGCACCGATACTAAATCCCATCAGGTACTGGTGATTTTGTGGTTTATTGTGATGCATCTCACCGAGGATTGGGTTGTATTCTGATGCAGCGAGGGCATGTTATTGCTTATGCCTCGAGACAGCTGAAGCCACATGAGACTCGTTACCAATTCATGATCTTGAATTGGCTGTCATCGTCTTTGCTTTGAAGATATGGCGACACTACCTTTACGGTGAGAAGTTTGAAATCTATTCTGATCATAAAAGCTTGAAATATCTCTTTTCACAGTCAGTTGAATATGAGACAGCGAAGATGGCTTGATTTGCTTAAAGACTTCGATTGTGAAATCAAGTACTATCCGGGGAAATCTAATGCAGCAGCAGATGCACTGAGTCGAAAGGTTTGTTCTTTATCCTTATCGATTATTGGTGTTTCGAATTTGATAGAAGATTGCTGTTTGTCTGGATTAGCTTTTGAAACAGATTGTCAGCCTTTGAGATTATGTGCTATTCGAGCTGAACCAGAATTGATAATGAGAATCAAAGAGGCATAGAAAGTTGATCAGAACGTGCAGAATTCGATTGCTATGGTCAGAGCTGGACATCAATCGGAATATCAGGTTTGTGATGTGTTTTGTATGTGAATAATCGTCTTGTTGTGCCGAATGTTTCAGAGTTGAAACAGCAGATATTGACTGAAACGCACAGCAGTCGATTCAGTATCCATCCTGGTGGCAGAAAGATGTATAATGACTTGAAGACACAGTTTTTGTGGAAGCAAATGAAATCTGATGTCACAGAATTTGTGTCAAAATGTCTGAATTGCCAACAGGTAAAGGCTGAAAGAAAGAAACCAGGAGGTCTATTGCACAGTTTATCGATTCCTGAATGGAAATAGGATCACATTTCCATGGATTTTGTGACGCAGTTACCGAGATCCTCCCGAGGTGGTGATGCGATTTGGGTCATGATTGACAGATTGACCAAATCAGCATGTTTTATTCCGTACCAGATGACATACATGTATGACCAGATGGCTGAGATTTATGTTAGAGAGGTGGTCAGATTGCACGGAGTGCCGAACTCGATTGTATCAGACCGTGATCCTCGGTTCACTTCGCACTTCTGGCAGAGTTTACAGCAGGTTCTAGGTACGAAGTTGCATTTGAGTACCACATATCATCCACAGACTGACGGACAGTCAGAGCGGACGATCCAGACATTGGAGGATATGCTGAGAGCTGTAGTGCTTGATTTTAGCACTGGATGGCATGATGCATTGCCACTTTGTGAATTTTCGTACAACAACAACTATCAGACAAGTATTGAGATGGCTCCATTTGAAGCATTGTACGGAAACAAGTGCAGATCCCTCTGTATTGGGATGATATCTCAGAGGTTCCTGAGATTGGACCTGATATGATCAGAGAGATGACAGAAAAGGTAAAGTTGATTCAGAAGAGAATGAAGACAGCTCAGGACAGACAGGCCAATTATGCCATATTCGACGAAGACCGTTGGTATTTGAGGTTGGAGAGAGTATTCCAAAAGATTTCACCTTTCAGAGGAGTTGTCAGATTTGGCAAGAAAGGTAAGCTGTCTCCACGTTTTAGGGCCGTATGAGATTCTCGAGAAGATAGGAGATCGTGCCTATCGACTTGCATTACCGCCTTCTCTATTGAAATACATGATGTCTTTCATGTATCTATGTTACGAAAATATCTCCCCGATGATTCCCATATTATCCAGCCAGACGAGGCTGAGCTTGACGAGGTTTGAGTTATTGAGAACCGGTTCAGATTATTGATCGTAAAGAAAAGCAACTCAGAACGAAGACCATCCCACTTGTCAAAGTTCAATGGACTCGTCATGGCATTGAAGAAGCAACTTGGGAGACTGAATCAGATATGAGACAGGAATTCCCAGAGTTATTCCACTGATGTGAGTTTCCTATTTCAGTTTCTGTTATTTGATTTGATTGCCTGTCATATGATTGGTTGAAATTTCGAGGACGAAATCTTGTCTCAGAGGGGGGAATTGTAAGCCTGAGATGTTATCAATTTATGAGACCCCGAAAAGGAAATATTATTGATGGTATTTTGTAATTAAGTGGAAAAATACTTAATTTAAATTTGATGGCAATTTTGTAAAAAGTGGAAAAATAATTGATTTAAATTTGATGGCAATTTCGTAATTATTGGGGCCGAATTGCAATTAGTGAAAAGTTGAGGGGATAAAGTGCAATTAGTTGGATGGGTGGGACACTTGTCCTCACCATGCATATATAAAATGTTAAATCTTCATTCCTTCGTGTGAAAGACAAGGCAAATCGAAGGAAAAGTTTCAGGGAATCCCAAGTTCATTTCTTCTTTAGAAATTTGATTGTGCGGTATCCGTTTATCAGAATTTCGATCTGAACACATTTCTGAGATCCTTTCGTCGATAGCTACTACAGGACGTAAATTTTATTGAGTTCTGTTATCATTTGAAATTATGATATGGGAGGATTTGTTATTTAATTATTATTATGTGTTCCGGAAATACTACACATCGTAGAGTCGAAACCAGATTAAGAACAGATTGATTATGGAATTGTTATTAATTTCTGATTATATGGACTGAAAACCGGATAGATTTAGATTATTGATTGATTAAAGATTGTATCGGATATGGGTTATGATTTGTAATTGATATTTGTTGATATGGTATTTACGGGGATATTAAGATTGTGCCGTTATGCCGATGATTTGAATTAAATTAAGATTAATCAGATTCCGTATTGTATTGGGAATGGAATGTTGATATTATTATTCTCGATATGTCATTTCAGAGTTACAGATACAGTCTTGAGTTCAGAACTGATATTGCTTCAGACCCAGACTACAAACGAAAGGTATAAGTCAATGTGGTACTGGGAGATCGACTCAAGTAGGATATACTTGAGTTTCCCTAAATCACATACTTCTTATTATTATGTTCATTGCTTTGACTTGATATGCTTGTTCTATGGATGTATAGAAAGCAGATATTAGTCGAGTGATCTTGTGACAGAAGTGCCTGATAGTGGTGGGATCGCCATGGGCACATTGCACGATGTCACAAGATAGTGTATTGGATAGTGCCAGAGTCTGTGACGGATAGGTCAAGACACTGGATGTTTGGTTATATCGACGTGGATAGAATCGGAGTTTTTCTATTACTGTTGGTCGATATAGGAATACCAACGTCTGGAAACCGGGATCCCTAGACTAGGATCGAGTCTAGTCTGAGTCGTGGAGTCACGAGCATTGTCGACAGTTTTATATTGATTATGTTTCAGATTTTGATACATATTGCTGTTAATTGTCCATTCTTTTATGTTTATCATATGATTGCATGTTCGTTGATTTATACTGGGATTATATTCTTACCGGAATTATCCGGCGGTTGTCGTGTTTGTATGTGTGCATGACAACAGGTGGGACATGATCAGGGTTGAGGAGATGACGAGAGATCATGATTAGAGTGGAGACAACGGACTTTTATGTTGCTGTGGATAGGATTCAGCACTTGACATTAGTTGTTGAACCTTAGTTTGAGTTGATGTTTATTGTACAAGACTTGTGCTGTTATACTGATATGTATATAAGATTGAATTACATTACGTTCTGCAATTAAAAAATAAAATAAAAATTTAGACCTAGATTAATTAATTGATCCATTTATCCCAATGACGATGAAGATGATTAGCGTCCGGGTCCCCACAATTACTGTTTCTCACCTTACTCCATCTGATTGTTTCCGCACTTTCAATTGTGATCTGCTGGACGTATTATTGAACAAGAACAGCTACAATCTCTAATAGGATCTTAGCACCCTTTGCATTAACTATCATCAAAGGAGAAGATTTTATTCACCCCCCTCTAAACTCTACATCGATCCCCAACAAGTGGTATCAGAGCAGGTTTCTCTTGTTCTGAATATTTGCAACAGTTATGGACACTTTAGCAAGGTTCTCATGTTCTCAAAAGAAGATTTTTGATTGGATGATCGTATGCAAGCTCACCTTGCAGCTCAAGTGATGACATGTGGTATTTCATCACAGACGGACCATTAAAGATCTTAAATCCAAATACAGCTATTGCTGTTACTGAGGGGGCACCTCGCGAAAATAAGAAGAAAGATAATCTTGACAAGTTGCGAAGGATATTCTTATAAGACTCTTGATAAAAACACCTTTAGCAAAATCAAGATGTGTTCTACCGCAAAAGAGATGTGGAAAAGCTCATTCAGATATGTGAAGAAATGAGCAGAAAAGGAAAACAAACAGTCTATAGCAATGCAGAAGTTTGAAAATCTAAAAATGAAAGCTGGAGAAACTCTAAATGAATTTGATGAACGTTTCAGCAGCTTGGTCAATGAGCTGACGGCTTTGGGAAAAGAGCATGGCAACAGAGAAACACTTAAAGTAATGAGAGCATTACCTAGAGAATGGGACGTGAAAACAATGGCTATAGAGTCTATAAAGATCTAAACAAGTTGGAATTACATGACTTGTTCGCTGACTTAAAAGCCTATGAGTTTGAGCTAGAAGTTAGAAGCGGAGAAGAGCCTTCAACAAGTCTGCCAACCAAGGCCCTTGCTGCTACTATTGCTACTACCTCTACTACTGCTGCTGCAGTCATTCCACAAGCATCTGCCACCTCTATTGAAAGTACTTCTGAAAAGACTGCTGAGCATATCAAGTGATGCTATGTCCTTGTTTGTAAAGAAGTTCTCTAGGTTCATGAAAAAGAATCATCGAGCTTACCAAGGTCCAAATCGAAACTTCAAAAAGGATTCATCTTCTGGAGATATGGCATGCTTTAATTGTTGAAAAGTCGGGCATTTTATTGCTGACTGCCCAAAGCCCAAGAAGGATGATCAGAAGAAGAAAGAATACAGAAAGAATGACAAGAATTTCAGAAGAGAACGCAAAACGATGATTGCTGAGGAAAGCAAATCAAAATGGGCGGACTCCAGTACTGAGTCATCTGACTCTGAAAGTCATTCCAGCGAAAGTGATGCAGAAGAGATCAAATGTCTTATGGCAGATGTTGAACCAAACTCGACATCTGAAGAGGTACTCGACTTTGACTGATGAATTCACACGAACTGAGTTAATTAAAGCACTGCATGACATGGTAGAAGAGTACTCGAGACTTTCTTAATCATTTGAGGAAGTTAAGATGGAAAATCTAAACTTAAAAAATCAAGTCAGTAAGTTCACTTGCTTGAAAGAGAACAGCTGCAATGATTTGAAAGTGGAGATGAGTAAATTGAAAACTGAGAATGAGAGAGTAAAAGCAGATTACCAGACAATGAAATCTGAAAATCAGAAGCTATCTGTTCTGGTAAACTTGGAATAAGTCTTCTGTTTCATTAGAAAAGATGCAAGAATTGCAGAAGCAATCCGGTGACAGAAGTGGTCTCGGATTCAGCAATAATGAAAGCACTTCTGAAACCAGTACTAAACCAGAACTGGAGAAAGGTAAAGGGAAATTTATTCACTTTGTCAAATCCAGTGTGGCATATGAACCGAAGTACCGACTGTTCAAGTTGAAAGAAATGTAAATCAGATGAACAGAAGAAAGCATTATGGTCTGGGTTATGTTGAACCTAAGGGAAGAGTTGACCAAAGTTCTGAATCCAGTAGAGGATTCAACTCAGGAAGACAACCCCCTATGAAGGTTAAAAACTACCAGTACTATAATTCTAGACCTGTTCAGAAGAGATACAGGCCAGACAACAGGAACAGAAGGAAAGAACAACATTCTAAGATGCATATTGTTAGAAATAACAGAACCTCTGCTGCACACACCTCTATGGATACCCGAAGTACAAAATCACCAAAAATTGTACAAATGTGGGTTCCTAAGGACTAATAAGGCTTGGACCCAAGTAGATTGGGTACCAGATACTAAAATTTGTGTTTGCAGGAACAATGAAGAAAGCTAAAGTAAGCAGCTCCACATGGTATCTGGACAGTGGATGTTCCAGACACATGACTGGACAGAAAAATCTACTATCAGAAATAATGAGTTGTACTGGACCAAAGATAACGTTTGGGGACAACTCAAAAGGTAAAACCGTGGGTAAGGGTAAGATTATCCATGGTAACATAACTATCAATGACGTACTACTGTTGAGAATCTTTGTTACAATCTGATTAGCATAAGTCAACTGTGTGATAATGGTATTCTGTAGCTTTTCAGTATACAGTTAAAGATTCTTGAGTCCACCGTATTAACTGGAAAGAGAGAAGGCAACACCTACAGTTTCTTGAACTTAGATCATGTTAATGCTCCTACATGTTTAGTTGCCTCTCTTACTGATAAGCATTGGCTCTGGCACAAGAGATTGAATCATCTGAATTTCAAGTCAATCAATAATCTCAAAAAGCAGAACTTAGTTGATGGTTTGCCTGATATTAAATTTGTTAAGAATCATGTTTGTTCTGCATGTCAGCTTGGAAAACAGGTCAGATCCAGCTTCAAGAACAAAGGCAGTAAATCAACTTCAAGGTGTTTGGAATTACTGCATATGGACTTATTTGGTCCAATCCCTATCATGAGCTTAGGGGGAATGAAATACACCCTTGTTGTTATTGATGATTTCTCTAGATTTACTTGGGTAATATTTCTTGCTGGAAAGGATCAAACCAGTAACCTCCTGATCAAGCTTCTGAAAAAGATTCAAAATGAAAAATCTTCTTCTATTGTTAAAATCAGAAGTGATCGGGGTGAGTTCACTAACAAAATACTTGAGTTGTATTTAGATGAGCAGGGAATTCATCATGAATATTCAGCTGCCAGAACGCCTCAACAAAACGGAGTAGCTAGAGGGAAACAGAACTCTTAAAGAAGCTGCTAGAACAATGCTAGCAGATGCAGACATCTCTCAGCGCTTCTGGGCAGAAGCAATCAACACTGCATTACGCAAAACAGAACAATGATCAACAAAAGGCATAATCAGACTCCTTATGAGATATGGAAAGGGAGTAAGCCTAATGTATCTATTTTCATGTATTTGGTTGCAAGTGCTTTGTGCTCAATAATGGTAAAAATATTAACTGCATTTGATTCAAGATCAGATACTGGAATATTTCTTGGTTACTCTGCTGTGAGCAAAGCTTTCAGAATCTTCAACAATAGAACTCTCAATGTTGAAGAATCGGTTCATGTTTCTTTGATGAAGATAGCAATACTCCTGAAATATCTAATGTCAAATTTAAGTAACAGGATAGACAGAATTCATCTGGAACCAGATAGTGAAGAAGATACAGAACCAAGCTTTAAAGATGTTCAAAATCCAGAACCAGACATTCCAATAGTGGAACCAGAAGTACAGACATTAGACTTACCAGTACCAGCAGAAGACATTCAAGAACCTTACTGGTTCAGTAGAAATCAATCCAAATATATCAAATCAGGAAGAAATCCCTTCAAACCCTTTTATTTGGAGAAAATCTCATCCTCCCTCTTTGGTTATTGGAAATCCAGCAGCACCTTTGAGAACCAGAAGGCAAATGATTAATGAATATATGCATGCTGCTTCATTTCTCAGGATGAACCAAAAAAATTGAAGAAGCCTTCTGGATCCGAGTTGGATTGAAGCTATGCAAGAAGAGCTGAATCAATTCAAAAGAAACGAAGTTTGGTTTCTAGTACCTAGACCATCTCACCAAGCTGTCATTGGAACCAGGTGGGTATTCAGAAACAAACTAAATGAGGCACAGTGATCAGAAATAAAGCAAGATGGTGGCTCAAGGTTTTAGACAAGAAGAAGGAATCGACTATGATGAAACCTACGCACCAGTAGCTAGGCTCGAAGCTATCAGAATATTCTTAGCCTTTTGCTTTCAAAATTTCAAAGTTTATCAAATGGATGTGAAGAGTGCTTTCCTAAATGGTCTACTACAAGAAGAAGTTACGTCGAACAACCTCCAGGTTTTATTGATCATTTTTCACCTCATCATGTATTCAAATTACACAAAGCCTTGTATGGTCTAAAACAGGCACCTAGAGCGTGGTATGACACTCTTTCACAATTTCTTGTCGATCATGATTTTACAATTGGGACAGTAGACAAAACTTTGTTTACTTTAGTCAAGAATAAACATATTCTATTGGTACAGATCTACGTTGATGACATTATTTTTGGGTCAACTAACCCCAAATTATGTGCGAAGTTGCTAAATTGAGCAGGATCAATTCGAAATGAGCATGATGGGAGAGTTAACATTCTTCTAGGATTACAAATTAAACAACTTGATACTGGAATTTTCATAAATCAAGCTAAGTATACTAAGGAGCTTCTGAAAAAGTTTGGTATGGAAATGCTCTGCTGCTTCTACTCCAATGAGCTCATCTACCAAGCTTGATAAAGATGAAAGTGGAATTCCAAGAGGTAACTCAGTATCGTGGTCTTATTGGCTCACTGTTATATCTTACTGCCAGTAGACCTGATATATTATTTGTTTGCATTTGTGCAAGATTTCAATCTAACCCTAAGCAATCTCATATTGCTGCTAAACGCATTCTGAAGTACTTAAAGGGAACTCAAAATGTCGGCTTATGGTATCCCATTGATTCATTTTCAATCTTATTGGATATTCAGATGCTGATTATGCAGGTTGCAAACTAGACAGAAAAAGCACAAGGTTTTGTCAATTCCTTGGTGATAGGCTGATCTCCTGGTTTAGTAAAAAGCAGACTTCCATAGCTACGTCTACTGCAAAGCAGAATACCTTGCTGCTGGAAGCTGCTGCTCTCAAATACTATGGATGCAACAACAACTTAAAGACTATGGAATTCAGGCCTCTGAATCACCTATCTTTTGTGACAATACCAGTGCCATTGCAATCACGCAAAATCCAGTACTTCATTCCAGAACGAAGCACATAGACATCAGACATCATTTTATAAGAGATCATGTGCAGAAGAAGGACATTCGTCTGGAATATTTTCTACTGATTTACAAGCAGCAGATATCTTTACTAAACCTCTGCCTGAGAATAAGTTTTTATTTTGAAATATACTGGGTTTAATTGAATTAACTTGATTTCATGATTCATCTGGTTTATTTTATCAACTTTGTGATGACTTGTAGAAGGATAAAAAGACATGCGTACTACTGCAAGCATCGGAATTACTTGAATCTGATATTTTAAATCCTGTTAGCCTGTCGCTTGTTGTTGTTTTATTTATACACAGGTTACAATTAATGTGAAGAAGTTGAATAATCTCAAGTCAGCCGAAGCATCTACTGATTTACCAGACTGAGTTTTTCTTACTCAAACTATTTCATCATTCATTCAATGAAAGCAGTAGATAAACAGAATATGCCAAAATAAGATTCTTTTTCATTCATAAAACCAGAAGCATTACATTGAGTTTATCTACTACATTTGTTGAAAATCAGCTTGAAGTACTTTTCTTGTTGCAAAGTACTTCAGCAGGAAAAGGATGGTCTTCTTCGAAAAGATTCCAGCAAGCTTGGGTCTTGTAAGACTCTAGCAAGCTTGGGTCTTGTCAGCACTAATGTATTGGAAAAGGATGTCTTCAAACATCTGCTTACGAGAGCTGGAAGTAGTCTTTGGAATTCCTCTGCTGATTTTCTGGAGAAGACTCCGAGATCACTTGCACCTATCATATGTATTGGTTTGATAAAAGATTGAATGATTTAGTTTGTGAACATGCAGGCACTTATATAGAGTCACGGGAAGCTGAAGAGACGGCGATCTGATTACTCGAATACCAAGATTCATCCCTCTTTCCTCAGATATCATATCTTTGCATTTATTAGTTGCATTAATCGAGGGGGAACAGTATCGTCTTTTTCAGACTGACATTTTTACCCTGTCAGAAGCAGAAAGGATGGTTTGTCTTTTCGATAAAACAACGAGTCTACTGTTTTATCAAAGTGCTCACATATTCCAGTACTTTGAAACTTCCAGCAGACGTTATCATAAAACGACAAACCTCCTTCTGATTTTTTAGTAACCGCTTGGACAGCCCGCTCTTTTCACTAAATTTCAAAATTTTAAATCATTGGTCAATCTGACACGTTCTAAAATTTTCAAATACGCAACCGTAGACATATTGACACGTGTTCTTGTGTTTACATTGACGGCTGTACATTCTCTTGAATATTAACCGTTCTTGTTTTTACTTGTCACTTTTTACGTTTCCAGAATCTTACTCTCTAACTACTGCTTTCTCTCGAAATCACTCTCACAATCTACTTCGAAGCTACTTTCTTTACAGGAAACGAAATGGCTGGAGCTTACATCCTGAATGCTTACCAGGTTAACTTCACATCTGTCCTTACTATCAAGGATGAAAATCTCCTAAAGATGTTTCAAACCATTGAAAAATCGGGACTCAGAAAATTCTTAGAAGCACCTGCTGTAATATATAAAACTGCTCTTCTGGAATTTTGCTAAGGCAACTGTGGAAGAAGGGAAATTGTATATTCTCAGGAGATGCATCTATCTCCATTGACGCCGCACTTTTGGATCACCTTCTTCCTTCCTTACTCAGGTACCTCTGAACTTTCTGATATTTCTAAACAGGAGATGTCAGCTGCTCTCTGCACTTTCTCAGCTTCTGGAGAGGAAGTGTCTCCATCTTGCTTCAAGAAACTTTGAAAATAGAATATCAAGTGCTTGCTGACATTGTCGCAAAGGCACTGTTGGTCAAGGCCGGTACGTTTGATAAGCTGACCAAAGAAAAAGTTCAAGTGATGGTTGCTATCACTTCAGGGATTAAGATGGATTGGAGTCGTGTCTTGTTTCGAGTAATGAAAGAAATGATTACCAAGGAAGAGTTCTGGTTTTTGTTCAAATTAGCCAGATGTTAAGGATCTGGTTTTCCATTCAGCACTGAACAAGATGCTTCTTAGTCACTATGAAACGCTGACAACATGCTTGCTCTTCACCGAAGCCAACTGTGGCTGAATTTGTTTCGATGAAAAAAGAAGGAGATGCTCAAGCTGAGGCTATGGCACCTCAAAAGAAAATTAAGAGAAAAAGAGTGGTCATCACCACTGGTTCTGATAAAACCGTTTCTAAGGAGTCTGCCGCTCCTGTTTCAGAATCTATACCTTTGGCATCAGCAAGACGAAGAGTCCTCGCACTGTTCTCCGCATCAAGAAAACAGTTGATACTGCTGACGTGGACACTGTCCCATTGCGACAAGTGTTTCCTAAAGCCACTTCATCTGTACCAGAAGTTGTCGATCGACCAGCTACAACTTCTACTGCTACGGCATCAACCACTGCATCAGCATTTAGACCCACTTCTGGGTTGTTATTTAGAACCTGCTTCAGGATCTTCTGCTTTCCGACCGTACTGTCTACTTCCTTCTGATAAGGGCAAAGGGAAGTTAATTGAAGAACCCAAATCTCATGGAGCCAAGTCATTCGTCCTAACTGTATTGAACTCCACTTGACAGAGATCGAAGACTCTGCTAGAAAAGACATAAATTTCTTTGATGAATGGCATAAAGTTCGAGTTTTTCATCTGTTCTCCTACTTCAAGACGACAGGAGCTTATCAAAAAATGATGCAAGCCGAGAAGAGAGTGTTTGAACTGACAAAGAAAGAGAATGTAATTGATGCCATGTGTCGACGAAGAGAGTGTTTGAACTGATCTCTCTACTGCTAAGAACACTACTGAAGCACCACACCTTCCTACTGATCCAGAAGTAAGCATTGCTGAACCTGGCCCCTCTGCGGATCCAACAGATGTTATCACTTCTCTGCTCAGCCAAAAGTTCAACCTTCTACTGCATTAGCATTATCCATACTTGAACAAACTGCTCATGATGATCGCCTTGCTGAAATAAAGCATCGTATGCTTGAAAGGACTCCGTCACCAGAACTAGAACCATTCAATATCGAGATTGAGATAGATATTCTACAGAGGAATCTCAAAAATCTCTCCGATATAGTTCGGAGACTATCTCATGAACGTGCCGCAGAAGTAAGTGGTTCTCAGTTCTTTCGAGACCGTATATCAAAGGAAATCTTCAACACGGCAAAATCTTTTAGCATAATGCATGCTGAGACCATCGTGTTCAGACAGTCCATTTCCAATGGTTACAGTACTCTCGTGCCCGGACAGGATGATATTTTTCAACGCCTCACTGATCATGATGTACTTATTCGTTCGTTCTCCACCACCATGCAATTTATGGATGCCAAGATTGAGTCTCAATCTCAATCTCTCACTACTCTTCATGAACGAGTTTCTACTCAAGCTCCATATCTTGAAATTTGACGAATGGAATTCAGAACTTGTCTAGACGCATGGATGATTTAATTGCTCGGGTCATTGTTAATGATGCCAAAAAGAGGGGGAAGAAGAACAAAGCGAAGAGTTCAAGCACAACAAGAAGATCAGGGAGAACCATCTAACAGGAACCAAGATCCTCAGGATGAGGATACTCTGTTCGAGATATTGGAACAGATGACTGAATTTGTATTTACTATTTTTCAAACTCTGTTTAAGATGCTTATTATTTATTAAATCATCTAGGTTTTAGTTACTATCTATGTCTACTAACCCTCCAGGTTTTGGCATCACCACAAAGGGGGAATTGTTAGACTTAACTTTATTGTGGTGATAAGTATTAAAAACTAGTAGTAATAATATCAACCAGAAAGATTATGCAAACAGTAGCTTTTGAGTTGCTCTATCAGAAGCAGTATTTTAGTTAATACTCAACGGCTTAGCAGAACTTAGTTCTACTGGATCAGCACTTAACGGCTTTCTACTCGATTGTTTCAATCTAATTAGTACCGTTATCTTATCTAGTACCAAGCATTTATTGCAACCATTAAATGCTAGACTAAGTCATTTAATACGCTTTACCGATTTTAGTATAAAACAGGACTGATTGTTCTGTAGCTCTTATGCAGGAAACCTATTTCGGTAATAAAACTGATTGTATCAGAGAACAGGAGACAATCTCTGATTATGGACGTTGGACTCAAGTTACCTATATATATGGATCAAATCATTTAGATAACAACGCTGATCATTCTTATCCATCCAACGATACATTGAGCAACCGTGAAATTTTCATTATCTTCAAAAGCTCAAACTTGCAGAAAAGCATACACGCATCATATTTTACATCTGATCTTTGGAGATCATTTTGTATTGTTGTTCTTCATCTTTTCAAAAAAAACTTTATAATATTATTGTAGAAGAGTTTGTAAACTGGAAAAGAGTTTTTCCAGAACATTGCTATAATGAACTATTGTATCGAGTTGCTAAGAGTTTAGTAGGCAATAGATAAGTCCTGCTGAAGTGGGTTGTGAACAATTGTGTACTCAAAAACCAAAGTCTTTATTGATACCTTCTGGAAACAGAAGAAGAGGAGACCGTAGAAGATTTTATCTTCGAACTTCCAGAAACAACTACTGTGTTACTACCTACTGCTCATTATGTTTTCACCTTACTCCATCAGATTGTTCCGCCACTTTCAATTGTGATCTGCTGGACGTACTATTGAACAAGAACAACTACAATCTCTAACCGGCTTTAGCACCCTCTTGCATAAACTAATCATCAAAGGAGAAGAGTTTATTCACCCCCCCTCTAAACTCTACATCGATCCCCAACAAAAAAGTACATTTTAAATTTATATTTGAACTCCTGTTGTAAAGTAGACATGATGTAAATTTTATTCTTATGATGGCGTCATCACAAAATAATTCACAAGCAGCAATCTAGATGAATCATCGTCAACCGCACACAAGACAAGGTAACCCATCCAACCTCGATGAAGATCGTCACTCCAGAGAAATGGGAAATCAAGAAGAGGAACATGTATCCATGGCAGAAGAAAAAATCCAAGAAACATGTTTGACGTATTTCAACAATTCATACAGTTATGTCAACAACCACTAGCGAGAAACTTTGGCAGAAATAATCGAGATCTTCAAAGATTTGAAAAATCGAGTGATCAAACTCTTGAAAGATTATTTATGTAAGGCCCGAAAATTTGATTACCGTAATCTGAAATGATTTGGTGATAATTGATAGGATTATAGACAGAAATGAATTAGACTGAAAAAACGAAAGAAAACACGGAATATGTGCAGAGGACAGAATACCTCGCGCATATGCGCGACAAGGAGCCGCGCATATGCTCGCCAGTGGCAGAAGGACCTCGCGCATATGCGCGAGAAGTGGTCGCGCATATTCGCGAGCTGTGCATAAAGGGAGGTGCCGAGTCCAGAATAGTTGGCGCATATGCGCGACATGGATGGGCGCATATGTGCCAGAATGGAAGAGAAGTTGGCGCATGTGCGCCGAGATAGACGCGCATATGCGCAGGGAAGTATTTTCCAAAGATGCCGAGACAGTAGGTCTCGCGCATATGCGTGGGGCAAGTGCGTGCATATGCGCGAGTGGATAAATTTAGGAATGCCGGGCAGAAAGCCAGGCGCATATTGCGGGCCTTGGGCGTGCATATGCGCGTGGCAGGCAAACCGGAAACTTGCCACGTAAGGAACTTGGAGCTTTTCCTTTCTTCCTCCTTCCTTCCTCAGCAATAAAAAGGGGAGAAACGAGGAAGAAAGGAAAAGCTCCAAGTTCCTTACGTGCGAGAATTTGAACGTTACGCAAGATTCGTCCGTTCGATTTTAAATCTGAGTACAGCACCGAGTTCCTAGCGACGACAGCTACAACAGGACGTAAGTTTTATTGAATTCTGATATCGTTTGAAATTATGATATTGGGGGAATTGTGATTTGACTTGTATTATGTGTTCTGAGTATACTGATCAGTATATAATTGAAGTCAGATCGAAGAATGAACTGTTTATGTAATTGTTATGATTTTCGGAAGTGATATGATTGAGATTGCGCAGATTTGCTGTTATGACATGTTATTATTGAAGATTTTGATTCGTATTGATATCGATTATGAGTTGTGGGTATATATCTGTGATGTTGAGATTGACGGGGCTATCAAGACTGTATTGTTATGCCGTCGAAACATCAGTAGATTGATTTTGATCAGATTCAGTATTGATTGAGATTGTATCATGATATCGTTGATATGGATCAGATTATGTTTGATTTGAGTATTGATCAGAACAGGTTTTGAATTGAGTTATACATTGATACAGTGTATTCGATATTGTCATTTCAGATTGATATGGACATATTTGACTTCGAGACTTCGACTTCATCAGACCGAGAAGAGAAAGGTATAAATTGATGTTGCAGGATTGCACAACTCGAGTTCGATTCGACTTGAGTTTCCCAAAATCACATACTTCATCTTATTGCATTGATTAATTGCAATTGATGTGATTGTTATTTTTGGTATATTGATTTATGCATTGAGTCATGGGCTGATACGCCTAGTCGTAGACGATTGATCTCTTGACAGAGGTACCCGATAGTGATGAATTGTCATTGGGCCATTGCACATTGTCATAGAGGTTTGGCCGATATGCCAGGCTGATGTGCCTAGTCTGTGGCTGATTCGCCAAGACACCGGACGTTTGGTTATATCGAAGTGGATAGAATTGGAGTTTCTTATATTACTGATGTTCGATATGGAAAGAGCCAAAGTCGTGAATAAGAACGTGCCACCACCCCCGATCGGGAGTGTAGGTGGGTGTATGTTCTTATTCAGATCGGGATCCCTAGATTAGGGCGAGTCGAGTCAGAGTCCATGAGTCATTGAGTGTGATTCAAAGTTTGTGTTGATTCATGTGTCGGATTTGATATATGTTATATTCAGAGTTTATATTGATTACGCTTCTGATTTTGATACATGTTATGAATATCTATTTCATGCTTTTTATATCTGTTTATATGAAATGCATGTATACATGATTTATACTGGGAATGGAATTCTCACCGGAGTTACTCCGGCTGTTGTCTTGTTTGTATGTGTGTTTTGACAAAAGGTGGACTGATCAGGATCAGAAGAGGATGAGAGATTATAGTTAGCGTGGAGATCTGGGCCCAGAAGCAGAATAGGATTCATCACTGGATTATAGTCCGTTGAACCTAGTTGAGATAGTAACAAGTAGTACATGATTTGTACTTTACTCTTGACATGTATATCAGATAGATTACTATACGTTTCCGCATTTATATTTAAAAGAAAAAAAAATTTAGTCCCACTTTTCTTAATTGTTATATTTGACATTAATAATGATTAAGACATTGAATTAGCGCTCCGGTCCCCACAATTTAGTTTCCACCCACCCAAGTTTTACGGCACCCTGATGCACAACAAGCTGGAGAATGTTAACTTGCATCTTTTTCTGTGCATCCATTTGTATGTTACTTGTACGATTGAGATGTGGATGCACAGAAAAAGATAAAAATTTATAAGAAAAACATATTCACCCTTTGTTCTTAACTTTTTGGAAGAACAAAAGGTGAAGTTTGTGTTAGAGTAGGTGCCCGGTAAGCCAACTTGTGATACCTTAAACATAAAGGTGCATAAATTTATCAGTATAACTAAATTTTATTATTTTCATTTTATTATTTTACCACATTATTTTTTTCGGTACAAATTTTATTTGTCCAAAGTATCTAGAAATACATTAAAATACATCATAATACACTTAAAAGTTTATCAAGTACTATGAGGTTCTCATTCCAAGACCAAATACCCAAAATATAATAAAAAATTATAATTAAGCTCAACATATATGTTAAGTAATTAAATACAATAATCATTAGGTTCAATGTAAGATAATTTTTAATTAGGTTCAATACATAGGTTCAATGTAATATAATAATTAGATTCAAAGAATATAATAATATTAAGTTTTGGATAAACATAATCTTTTCCATTTAATAAAAATAAAAATTACTATGGATAAATAACTTTTTCATTTAATAAAATTAAAACAATAAATATGGATAACTATGTGTTCACGGATATAAATGTATCTAAATGCTCTTCTCAATTGACAAATCTACCGAAGGAAAGAAGAAAGACACGGAAGAAAAAGAAAGGAAGGGGGAAAAAGAAAAGAAAAAAATAGAAGAAAATCTCTAAACTTTTCCGAAAATTCCAATAAATCAGCAACTATTCACTTCATATCTTAAAGCAATATAGCACTGGAGGTGATGTAAAAGGATTGATCAAGAACAAGAAAATCAAGCCAAGATATTCCGAAAAACGGCAACGGAATCCTGTTTCAAGCTAGGTAATTTACGCTCATCTTTCTTATAGCTACACACCAAACTAGAGCTTGACTTGAACACAAAAGTTGTATCTCTTGTTGCATAGATAAGGTACATACTGTCCGTTGTCACAAAATATTGCCGGAACTAACATTTTCGAAATGCCAGAGTACCTTAGTTCCCCATAAGACGATATTTAAATCTGGTATTGATCGGATAGGAATTTGAAAATACTTTCAACACAAGAATTAAAGATCTTACAAAGTTACATAAGCTGGAAAAATACCGGCCGCGCGTGGTCGCCGGAAGGCCAGTCACGCGCCGGAACTGTCGGCGCGTGTACCTCACGCGCCGCCGTATCGGCGTTTTTCCGGTGGCCGAACTTTCCTGGTGATGTTTCCGACTTTTTGGCCAACTTTCGTAATGTTTAAAGATATCTTCTAATTAATATGAATTTTGCAAACTTAAATAAAATCAACCGGGTTAAATTCTGAACAAAAATAATCTGGAAATGATGCGCTATTTACTTAAAACTCTAACATATAAATATCATTCATAATATATTTTTAGGACTTGCTCCAGCAACTCGGATTACTAATCAAGCCTAAACTGTAAGTTATCAGGTGATGAAATTATTATTCATTCTTCTATTAAAGCCTTTGGCGTTTGGCCTGGAGATTTCAATAGCATTTATTTAATGTTCGAATATCATCCACAGTTCATTTCAATTACTGATATATTTTCTTGCATATTTATGAATGGATTGATATACCCTTAATAAATGGAGTCATGAACAACGGATTTCGGTCAGAAATTGAGTCCATTGGACAATGTGGCTTCGGCCCGGAAAATGACTCCAACGAACAACGGGTCAAAAGTCCCGGGTATATGGTTCATCTGAACAACGCGCACCGAATATTTCGGTCCGGAGAATGGTTCACCCGGCTCGTAAAAAGTGCTCAATTAGAGCCACCAATGTTAATTTATGAAATTTTCATTTATCTATTATTCCATTGCATAGCATTCATACCATCTAAATTGTTATACCTATTACTTCATGCATAATTATGATGAAGTGCTATTTTAACTTATTTAAAAACTATATACTAATTTAAACTCACTATGTTCTCAAAGACTTAACCCTCTGTTTCTTTTCGTCTATTGTAATTTCCAGACACAGGAATCCCAGAATTGAAACAAGAGGAAAATAACTGAAGCTAAAATAAGAGCATTTGAAAGTTGGGATGATCTGTTTATAAATAAATGTTAAACTTCCGCTGTAAAATAATTGTACATATTTGAAATAAGAATGTATATATTTGTATATAATCTTTTAATGATAGTAGAAAATATTTAAATTTTATCTACAATATCATTTTAATAATAAGAAATGGTAAAAAATAAACATAGCAGTTCAATAAAGAAAGATTGTAGAAAATGTGGCACTTAGTAAGGGAATAATTATGAATTCCTAAACCGGACGTCACAGAGGTGATATCAGAGCCAAGTTTCTTAGAGTTTAGAGACAGGATCCTAAGGTTTATTATAAGAATGTCATATGTTAATCTTTATGTTTTCCTCATAATTGAAATGTTTCCTTTCAGGATGATGGAGTCTAGCGGGACATCAAGGAAAAAACAAACTATAATCATCAAACAAATGGAGGAAGAAATAGCAAAATTAAGCAAAGAAAACTCGGATTTGAAATGCCTAGTAAATAGGTATCGGGAGCATTTTGAAACCTTTGGAACAACTGAAACTTTTCATGGATTTATTGAAGAACGGATGAGGGCTGATAATCTAGCATATCAGGGAGATTTAGGTCATGTACTATATGAAAGAGACTGTACACTTATATATTTACTAGACATGCATGAATTCTATGACCGAGGATTGATTAGTTTCTTAAAAGGAGTATCACACCCTTCGATCCACATTGACCACTTAATCATGCATGGGCGTGAACTGGTTTATTAATCTATTCAAGGAATGGAACCTGGTGTTATCAGGCCATCTTACACAAATCAAGATAATCAGACCACAGCTCCTCTCATCACTAACACATTTGAAACCGGAGGTAGTAGTTTGACTAAAACTATTCCACAATAGGTACCAGCCCCTTTTGTAGAATATCCTGGAGTCATGAACACAACAATAGATCAAAACCCCTTTATGATAGAAAAAATTTTGTTGCCATCACCGGAAGTTGAATTTCTTCCTGACCTCATGTGGGAAAATTCTGTATTTGGAGTAGATGATAAAGGCAAAGGGAAGCTAATTGAAGACCCAAAATCTCATGGATCCAAGTCATTCGTCCTAACTGGTATTGAACTTCACTTGACAGAGATCGAAGACTCTGCTAGAAAAGACATAAATTTCTTTGATGAATGGCATAAAGTTCGAGTTTTTCATCTGTTCTCCTACTTCAAGACGACAGGAGCCTATCGAAAAATGATGGTAGCCGAGAAGAGAGTGTTTGAACTGACAAAGACAGAGAATTCAATTGATGCCATGCGTCGACGAAGTTACGTCCTTGAGCAACTGAAATGTCAAAAGTTGACATCAGTTTTGAAAACCGTCGCATCAAACTTTGATCCAATAATTCCCACTGCTGCTCAAGACAAACAGGTTATCGACACTCTGACTGCAAAATTGAGACAGATGAATGAGCTAATTCTCGCTCAAGAACAGGATTTTGGAAAGCCAACTCAGTATTTTGTAGGCTTTGTTCCTGAATTTTCTCAGAATCAGACAGTTGAGGATCGGACCCCAGCTTCACCAGAAGCTCAAGTTCCCAGTACTCCTGCAACGACGAAGCAGCCTACTCCATCTTTATCTTTGCTATCAGTTCATGAACTGGCCTCAGTGGAAGAAGTCATTCAATCAATTGTTTCTACATCCTCTACTGTACCACCAGCAGATCAAGTTGGTGATTTTGTTCAGCCATCTTCTCTTCAAGCAGATAAAACCATGGCAGAATCAGATGCTGCTCCTTCCTCATTATTGCCTAATCTAGAGAACTTCTCTGCTGAATACAAAACAGAAATGGAAGCTCTTCTGCTTCAGCAATTTGAACATGCTTCCATCAAACACCCACTGGAAATTTCTGAAGAGATTCAACCTGATGTTAACACAGTTCTTGTTTCTACAGCTGCTGAAGGAACTGATCTCTCTACTCCTAAGGACACTACTGCAGCACCACACCTTCCTACTGATCCAGAAGTAAGCATTGCTGAACCTGGCCCCTCTGCCGATCCCACAGATGTTATCACTTCCTCTGCTTAGCCAATAGTTCAACCTTCTACTGCATTAGCATTATTCACACTTGAACAAACTGCTCATGATGATCGCCTTGCTGAAATAAGGCAACGAATGCTCAAAAGGACTCCGTCACCAGAACTAGAACCATTCAATATCGAGAATGAGATAGATATTCTACAGAGGAATCTCAACAATCTCTCCGATATAGTTCGAAGACTATCTCATGAACATACCGCAGAAGTAAGTGGTTCTCAGTTCTTTCGAGACCGTATATCAAAGGAAATCTTCAAAACGGCAGAATCTGTGAGCAGAATGCATGTTGAGACCATCGTGTTCAGACAGTCCATTTCCAATGGTTACAGTACTCTCGTGCTCGGACAGAATGATATTTCTCAATGCCTCACTGATCATGATGCACTTATTCGTTCGTTCTCCACCACCATGCAATCTATGGATGCCAAGATTGAGTCTCAATCTCAATCTCTCACTACTCTTCAGGAACGAGTTTCTACTCAGGCTCCATATCTTGAAATGTTGACGAATGGAATTCAAAACTTGTCTGGACGCATGGATGATTTAATTGCTCGGGTCATTGTTAATGATGCCAAAAAGGGGGAAGAAGAACAAAGAGGAAGAGTTCAAGCAGAACAAGAAGATCAGGGAGAACCATCTAACAGGAACCAAGATGCTCAGGATGAGGATACTCTGTTTCGAGATATTGGAACAGATGACTGAATTTTTCTACTGTTTTTCAAACTCTGTTTAAGATGCTTATTTACTTATTAAATCATTTGGTTTTAGTTACTATCTGTCGTATTATTTATGGCTACAAACCTCTAGGTTTTGGCATCACCACAAAGGGGGAAATTGTTAGACTTAACTTTATTGTGGTGATAAGTATTAAAACCAGTAGGAATTATATCAACCAGAAGATTATGAAAAATAGTAGCTTTTGAGTTGCTCTATCAGAAGCAGTATTTTAGTTAATACTCAACGGCTTAGCAGAACTTAGTTCTACTGGATCAGCACTTAACGGCTTTCTACTCGATTGTTTCAATCTTAATTGTTACCGTTATCTTATCTAGTACCAAGCATTTATTGCACCATTAAATGCTAGACTAAGTCATTTAATACGCTTTACCGATTTTAGTATAAAACAGGACTGATTGTTCTGTAGCTCTTATGCAGGAACCTATTTCGGTAATAAAACTGATTGTATCAGAGAACATGAGACAATCTCTGATTATGGACGTTGGACTCAAGTTACCTATATATATGGATCAAAATCATTTAGATAACAACGCTGATCATTCTTATCCATCCAACGATACATTGAGCAACCGTGAAATTTTCATTATCTTCAAAAGCTCAAACTTGCAGAAAAGCAGTACACGCATCATATTTTACATCTGATCTTTGGAGATCATTTTGTATTGCTGTTTCTTCATCTTTTCAAAAAAACTTTATAATATTATTGTAGAAGAGTTTGTAAACTGGAAAAGAGTCTTTTCCAGAACATTGCTATAATGAACTATTGTATCGAGTTGCTAAGAGTTTCAGTAGGCAATAGATAAGTCCTGCTGAAGTGGGTGTGTACAAGTGTGTACTACAAAACCAAAGTCTTTTAGTGATACCTTCTGGAAACAGAAGAAGGGGAGACGTAGAATATTTTATCTTCGAACTTATAGAAACAACTACTGTGTCACTACCTACTGCTATTACTGCTTCTCACCTTACTCCATCAGATTGTTTCCGCACTTTCAATTGTGATCTGCTGGACGTACTATTGAACAAGAACAGCTACAATCTCTAATAGGATTTTAGCACCCTTTGCATAAACTATCATCAAAGGAGAAGAGTTTATTCACCCCCACTCTAAACTCTACATCGATCCCCAACACTATACAATCGAAGATAGTACCGAGTACTACAAAGCATCAGTTGACAATATTTCGAGAAAATGAACTATAAATCACATAATTTAAAATAACAAAGAGTAAAATTTGAAACTTGCTGAAATTTCCATTTTTTTAGACTCTTTAAAATTCATTGCCCAAAACCATGGCTACAAATCGTTTATCATGCAAGACATCAACAACACACATAATATGATTTGAATGGTGCAAAAATAATGATTTAGAATTTGTCTTTGCGTTAAAAACGCTCGAAATTTGAATACTGACGCAAATGAGCGGAGAGCATGATCGGGAGACAACTTTTCTCCCATTTCCTCACTATAAAATCATGTTTTCTACTGGTTTTTGTGCAGCTAGGTCTCAGAAGCTGTAGCTGCTTGGAACCCTAGGTTTTCTCCTTCCCTCGACCAAGCATCAGATATTCGCCTTAAAATCCTCAATTTCAATAAAATAAGGCAATTTCGAACATAAAGATATAATTACTTTGAAATAAAATAAATTATTAATTTATATCATTTATTTAAATTATTTTATTACATTAAATATTTTTAAGCATGTAGTTTACATGAGTGGATTTCAGACATTACAATTCCTCCTCCCTTAGATGGAATTTCATCCTCAAAATTAAAGCTTACCGAATAACCATGGGTAGCGACTGCTCATATCAGTCTCAGTCTCTCAAGTATTGCCCTCCCTGATGTGATTCAGCCACTTGAATTTGAACATCTTTATCACCTTGTTTCACAGCTTCCTCTCTTGTTTGCTTGAGATCTGTGTAGGCCTCTCCTCGTATGACAGGTTTGGCATAAGCTGTAGTGGCTCAAAATCCAGCACATGTGAAGGATTTGACATGTACTTGTGAAGCATAAATAGGTGGAACACATTGTGTACTCCTGCAATATTAGGCGACAAAGCCACTCGGTATGTCAATGCTTCCACTATGTCTAAGATCTTAAACAGTCCAATGAGTATCGGACTAAGCTTGCCCTTCTTGCCAAATCTCATGACAACCTTCATGTGTATTATTTTCATGAATACATGGTCTCCAACATAAACTCGAGATCCATTCTTCTCTTGTCACAATAATTTTTTGTCGGCTCTGAGCAGTCTTCATCATATCACGGATTTTGACTACTACATCAGTAGTCTGCTGAACAATCTTGGGCCCGATTTCAATTCTTTCTCCAACATCATCCCAATGAATCGGCTATCTACACTTTCTTCCATAGAGTGCCTCTTAAAGAGCCATATTGTTGCGACTTTGATTGTTGCACTCCCAAGAGCAGGTTGTCCACAAGTAGTATAATTCGGTGAGTCCGAATATCGTATTCACATGGAAGCTAAGGTAATTACAAGTCCACTACAATATCTTTTTTTTTTCTTTTAATGGTTTGAAACTTTAATTGGTAATTTTTAATTGTTCAAATTTTAATTTAAGTAGTTGAGATTAAAGGATCCACTCTTGGTATTTAATAAAGTTATCATTAATGAACATTATTGAAATCCACTTAATAAAATGGTTCCAATATATATTAAATAATCATATTTATATTATGTTATATATTCTTATCTTATAAGTATATAATATATACCAAAACTTGTAAATGTTGTCAAGTATTTATTGTGCTATATATATATTTGTAAACAATAAATCAAGGTCCCCACTTTAAATGGTTGGTAATACCAAACAAACATTTAAATGGTACCAAGAAATTAATATTATGATATTAATATATAATAAATCAAGACATTCACTTTAAATGGCTGGTAAAACCAAACAAACATTTAAATGGTACCAAGAAATTAATATTATGATATATTCATATATAATAAATCAAGGCATCCACTTTAAATGGTTGGTAATACTAAACTAATATTTAAATTGTTCCAAGAATTTAGTGTAACATATAGCAACAATAAATCAAAACTCCCACTTATAAGTAGGGTATAATAATACTTAAAGAAATAAAAATAACATAAACAATAAATAATGATTAAATAATATAAAACATAGATTCTTACCTTTTAATAACCTTATTATCATGCCAAGAGTTTCCCCTTTTCATCTCAACTTTGGGAAGTTAGCTACTCATTATTCAAAGTGTAAAACTTTGAATATGAATTTAACATGCTAATTATATTTAAATGAAGAAATAAAGGAAAAACAAAGAGAGAAATATTATGAACTCAAAGGTTTGTTCATAAAATGAGGGATATTTCAATACATTACAATGCACCCCTATTTATAGCCAAATTTGGAGAGACAACCACAAATAAAATATTATTTTTACACATAAGTCTTCATTGGTGTTCCAAGAAATTAATATTTTAATACACATCACTTTTGAAAATCTTCCCATCCGAATTTTCTTCTCCACATAAAACAAAACATGTAGATATCTGAGTTGTTTGAATTGTGGTATTTTTTTTAACCATTTGACCAAGTAATTTGAGAGATATGGTCAAAATGCTAGAGCATGGTAAAACTGCCACTTCTTTGGTAACTTTATTTGTTGCTTAATTTGATCCCACTTGTGAGAAGATTTTTATCTCATGCTTGCCACAGATATTGTAGATATTAAAATCAACTTTCTACAGGTCCAAGAATCATCTTAATCACATTTGCAACGCCAAGGTTATTCTTGTTTTATCGAACCTGTAAAAAATAGTAAAAACTTATAATTACACAACAACTTATATTTTATACAATTTATTATAAAACATATAATATTAAAACATTTAATAAAACAAAAACTATATATTTATATTATAAAACATTTAATTAATATACAATTTTTTATCTTTATCACACTTCCCAACCAACTTATTGCTAGTCCCTAGCAATTTAAACGTTAATAGCAACACAAAACATATTGATTAATTTAAATAGAAATGTAATCAGAACTATCCAAGTGTTTAAATTAAATTTGAAAACTGTCAAAGTTATATCAAGATCATTATAATTATAATTTATGAAATAATCTGAACTGATCAATTCAAAGCTTATTTTGAGGTAGATAAATGTATATGGCCTACAGAAATTCCTAGTAAGAGTCTCAACTCCATATCCTCATAGGTTAATAAGTGTTTCAATTTATGGGAATGATTTCTCTCATGGAGTTGGAATACAGATAAATGCTCAAGAAAATGGTTTACAGAATGCAGACAGACAAACGAGCCAAACTAATCAAAAGATAGGAAATCCATTGATTCAAAATCCAGTTGTTCTTATTATATTTTTTTTCCTGATCTTTTTTTTACATCATGGAACACTACAAAAAAACGGTTGGCATAGCGACGGTTTTACACAAACCGTTGCTCCTGTAGCGACGGTTTATCCCGTCGCCTTATAAGCGACGATTTTACACAAAACTGTCGCCTAATAAATTAAGCGACGGTTTATCGACAACCATTGCTACCATAGCGACTGTTATTCAAACACCGTCGCTGAAATAGCGACGGTCTTTGAACACCCGTCGCTATTTTGCGACAGTTAGAACAGACTTGTCGCCATTTTGTGCGACGAGATTTTTGACCGTCGCCTTTAGCGAAGATAATAATTATGTCCGTCGCCATATTAGGCGAAGGGTTTTTTATCCGTTGCCATGTGCGACGGTATAAAACTAGACCGTCGCAATAGAAGGCGACAGTATATTACTAAAAACGAGACCGTCGCAATAGAAGGCGACAATATTTTTTATCCGTTGCCAATAGCGACGGCTAAACCATAACCGTCGCCGATCTCTGTTAGCGACCGTTTGTCTGAAATCGTCGCTATTAGCGACGGTTAGACCTAAACCGTCGCTAAAAGCGACATTTTTTTGCAAAAAACCGTCGCTACGAATTTTTTCTTTCAACAATTTAGTGATCGTTCGTTGACCCGCGATCCCGCCTACACCACGTAAGTTTATGAAATTTCGTTATTCACATTAACGTTACATTATGAAAAATCGATATGATTCATTTTTTATCAACATCACAGGAGGAGATGGAGCGCTACATGGTTGAGTCGATGACAAAAAATCAAAGCTGTCCCAGCCAATAGTCGGTGAACAGCATGTTCAAGACTCTGGTTGTGGGGAAGAAGAAGGGGAGGATGTATAGGTGTGGGTCGATGGCCAGCACCTTATATCTAGATGAGATGACTCCGAGTTGACGTGTTGGGTCATCGGGTGTCAGTCAGTTGTCGAAGAACGCCATGCTAAGAGATCGAATCCCAGTCACCGCATCCACGTTTTTTTCTGATTTGTTTTATGACATTTGTACCAAACACTTGTATTATTATTTGTAGATTAGTATTATGATTACATTTCTCAAATGTTGTTGTTAATTTTTTTCAATTATACTTGACAAAATATATTTTTATATAACTACGTATTTAAGAAAATTTTTTTAAAGAAAAAAAAAAGCGACAGTTTTAGAATAAAACCGTCACTGAATTCGGCGACGGTTTTTGTAAACTGTCGCTCATAGCGACGGTTTTCTTTACCGTCGCCAATAGCGACGGTTGTACTTAAACCGTCGTCAATCTAGATCGGCGAAGGTTCTCAAAAAACCGTCGCCAATGGAGACGGTTCCAATTGCAAGCGTCGCTAGCACCCACAGTTTTTGCAAAAACCGTCGCTATGGTTCTATATATACCGAGGTTTGCGAACATTTTTTGGTATTAATTTTGTAGATTTGCTCGTCGGTGTGATCTTTCAACGTTACGTAGATCTGCATATCTCCGCGCACGTCAGGTTTTTAAAGCGTTTTTTTACAGAAAATTTAATATTTTATTTTTGCGTAGTATTTTATTTATGAAATTTTGCGTAGTATTTTGATTAAATACCTTCGCTTCATGAATCTACGGTTTTTTCAAAAAAAAAAACGTCGCTTATTATAGCGACGGTTTTCGACAGAACCATCGCTTATTTTTACGATGGTTTATGACAAAACCGTTGCTTATTAGAGCGACGGTTTTTGACAACACCGTCGCCTATTGTAGCGACGGTTTTTGACAAAACTGTCGCTTATTTTAGCGACGGTTTGTTTATAACCGTTGCTTAACTTAGCGACGGTGTTTATGTTAACCGTCGCTACTCAAAGCGACGGTGTTCTTAAAAAAACAGTCGCCATATTAACGACGGTTATTGAGAAACCATCGCTATAGAAGGCGACGCGATTTCCCGTGACGGACATGTAAACCGTCGTTAAAACCGTCGCCATACCCTTGTAGCGACGATTTTAGCGACGATTTTGACCGTCGCTAACTTCCTTTTTTTTTAGTGGAATCAGATTAAGTTTATGCTTTTTGACCATATATTTATTTAATTTGTACAATGTATTTCTCTCTTTCTTTCTTTTTTTTCTTTTTTTATTTGTATTTTTATGAGAGATAAATGGGTCGCAGCATATAACTTAAAAATTACATAGATCATCAACATCTTTTTTTTTCTTTTTTTTTCAGGAAATATCAATTTTTTTTTCAAAATAAGAACTCAATATCTAAACAATAGATAGCCTCTCTGATGATCAACAAAGGCTCGTAAGCTGTTTTCTCAATCATCTCCACTCACTCACAAAATATGTGTGAGTTTAAAAATTTTAAGCACTCTTATCAGGTATATCTTAAGCCATATACTTTAATAACTGATTTTATCACAATAGTTAATCATTCAAAAAGATTTCATAAATTATATTTTTATAGTGATCAAAATATTAAAATTGACTTTTTTTTCAAATAAAAATTTAAACATCTTTAGATAGATTATTACAATTTCTAATCTAAACCTTTCAAACATGTAATGTATGATATTTTTGCAAAATTACTAATATACAAACAATAAACATGTTTTTATTTTAAATAATTTTTTTTTAATTTTTTTTTAAAATTTTTAAGTTTGTTCTCCCCCCAATCAGAATATGTCATTGTCCCTAATGTCAAAATAACTATTAATAAGAGTAAATAATGAAAGAGATATCACCTGGAATTTTATTGAAGATAACAAACTGAAACAAATGCAAACCAATCCACGATTTTGAATCAATGATCCAACTTTCTTTTCTTACTGCTTGATTGCGACCAATTGATATTTGTTATCATCAGATCAGGCTTATAAACAAAAGCTTCCAAATCATCAATTAATTGGTCGGCAGTCGAAGCACAAATGAGCATCCGTCGTGAATTTTCTGAAATGAAATTATGTTCCACAGCTTTATCAAGAAATGTCAACAAAATGTCATAATAATTATTGATATTCAACAAGCCCACAAGTTTATTATGAATATTAAGTTGTGCCCAAGAAACAGTGTAAAAAATTTCTTCTAATATACCAAAACAACCTGGTAGTGCGATAAAAGCATCAGAATTTTCAATCATTTTGGTGATTCTTTCATACATAGAAGAAACTTTTAATTCCTCCCCAATCGTAACACCTGTAATATTTCCTTCAACTAAAATTGTAGGAATAATACCCAAAACCTGACTACCTCCAAGATGAGCAGATGTTGAAACATATCCCATTAACCCAATATTACCTCCCTCATATACCAAGTGAATTTTTCTCTAAGCCAATATTTTTCCAAGATTATTCGCTGCTTCTACAAATACTTCATTTTTTCCAGGACTCGACCCACAAAATACACAAATATTTTTCAATGTTTGTGCAGAGGATCCAACCATGTTTTTACTTTCTTTTTGGTCTGCAAAAATAGAGAGAAAGATGAGAGATTTTATAGGGGTAATATGTTATCATGACAAAACTATGGGTCATAGCTGTAAGCAGAATAAACAGTAAAAATAATAATGACACACATGCATATAAACAGTAGTGTGATTGTGGCTCACAATTTTCCTCTGGTTTTACGTCCAGAAACGGCTTCAACGCCTTCTATGAGTCGAGGATATGCTTCCCATCCAACTTTCTTATAAATTGGCAAACAGGGTCTTTTTTAGTCGGATTTCCAAGACTATGACGCTCATCTTGAAATTGTTTCCATAAACAGAGAAGTTCAATATGCACATGTCCACTAGAATGCGTCTCAAGAGTCAATAAGATGTTATCTAATGACTCCTTACTCAGTCCATTCTTAATGAAACCAATTTTATCTTCTCTGTTATTGGAAATACATCCCAAAGTTCTACATCGTTTGTCACAAGTCCATCTTGCACACTTATGACAAACCTCTAACCTTTTGGCCCTTCGTTTTTTCACATAAGTGCTTTTTCCTAATCCAGGCAAATACCGAATGAGCAATGATTGTGGAACTTCTCCTCCTAATCGGATCTTAGCTTCTATTACAAGACGAATATCTTCTGGAATTCCTTTTTTCATTAGCAATCTCAATCTTTCACACCTACCTGCATAAATTTTTCTTAGAACATTTTCAGAAACAGAGGGAAAATATTGACAAATTTTGAGAGATTTTCATCCATTTTGAAAAGAAAAGAAATGATTTTTTTTATTTTGTATCAGCAATTGTGGGAAACTGATTTAACCGACTATGAGAGTCATGGAGTACCGTTATCCGCCATTTAACCGGAAAAATAAAAAGATTAAGGAAACCTGAAATAAAAACAAACAAAATTAAATGCAACATAAAAATTTAGGAATCAGAAAGGGAAATAAACTCTTCTTGAAAGATTTCATTTTCTAAAAATGGTTTAAGCCTTTGTCCATATACTTTAAAAACATCACAATTTTTAGGATTTTCAATATCCACAGCTCCATAAGGATACACATGCTTTACAACATATGGGCCTGTCCATCTTGATCGTAATTTTCCTGGGAATATGTGAAGTCAAGAATTATAAAGAAAAAGTTTTTTACCAATCTCAAAAGATTTTCTAAGAATTGTTTTATCATGAAATGATTTGATTTTTGCTTTATAAATCATTGAATTCTCATACGCTTCATTTCTGAGGAGATCAAGTTCATTAAGTTGCAATTTGCGCAATTTGTTGCAATCATCCATGCTTGAATTAAAAGTTTTGATATCCCAATAAGCTTTATGTTCCAATTCCACAGGCAAATGACAATGTTTTCCATAAAACAAACTATAGGGAGACATATTCGATGATGTTTTAAAAGCTGTTCGATATGCCCAAAGTGCATCATTAAGTCGCAGAGACCAATCTTTTCTATTTGAGTTAACAGTTTTTTCCAAAATTTTCTTTATCTCCCTATTAGCTAATTCAACTTGTCCATTTGTTTGAGGATGACAAGGAGTAGTTACTTTGTGAGTAATACCATATTTTTTCATTAATAAATTAAATAGTTTATTAACAAAGTGAGTTCCCCATCACTTATCATGGCTCGAGAAATTCCAAATCTACTAAAAATATTTTCTTTCAAAAATTTGATGACGATTTTATGATCATTTGTTCGACATAGAATTGCCTCTATCCATTTGAAAACATAATCAACTGCAACTAAAATATACAAGTATCCAAACGATGGTGGAAAAGGTCCCATAAAATCAATTCCCCAACAGTCAAAGATTTCAATTTCAATGATAGGATTCAAAGGCATCATGTTTCTTTTTGAAATTGCACCCAATTTTTGACAATTTTCACAGATCTTGCAGATTTTGTGGGTGTCTTTAAACAAAGTGGGCCAATAAAATCCACACTGCAAGATATTTGCAGCCGTTTTCTTTGAAGAAAAATGTCCTCCGCATGCTTCTGAATGACAAAATTTAATGACACTACTTACCTCATTGTCGGGTATGCAACGTCGAAAAATTTGATCTGGATAATACTTGAACAGATACAGATCATCCCAATAAAAGTTTTTTACCTCATTCAAAAATTTTCTATTATCTTGGGAACTCCATTGCAGTGACATTTTTCCTGTCACAAGAAAATTTACTATGTTAGCAAACCAAGGTGTACTAGTAACTGAAAATAGATGTTCATCAGGAAAATTATCGTTAATTGGTATCATTTCACAAGATGATCCTGTTACTAGTCTCGATAAATGATCGGTTACGACATTCTCGGTTCCTTTTTTATCTTTTATCACGATGTCAAATTCTTGGAGCAACAAAATCCATCGTATCAGTCGTGGCTTTGCATAATGTTTGGTCAACAAATATCTAATAGCAGAATGATCAGTAAACACAATAGTCGTTGATTCAATCAAATAAGAACGAAATTTATCTAATGCAAATATTACAGCAAATAGTTTTTTTTTCAGTTGTGGAGTAATTCATTTGAGCATTGTTTAAAGTTCTACTTGCATAATATATCACGTAAGGCTTACCGTTTCTTCTTTGACCCAGTACTGCACCGACTGCATAATTCCTCGCATCGCACATGATTTCAAATGGTAAAGACCAATCAGGAGGTTGCATGATAGGAGCTGATGTTAAATGTCGAACGCTTTTATCAAAAGCATTTTGACATTCTTGAGTCCACTCAAATGCAGTGTCTTTTGTTAAAAGGTTACAAATGGGTTTAGAGATAGAACTAAAGTCCTTTATAAACCTCCTATAAAATCCAGCATGTCCCAAAAATGAGCGAATTTCTTTAATCGTTTTTGGAGGGGGTAAATTGGCAATGACATCAACTTTGGCTTTATCAACTTCAATTCCATGAGATGACACGACATGTCCCAAAACAATCCCAGAAGTAATCATGTAATGACATTTTTTCCAATTTAAAATAAGACATTTTTCCTCGCATCTTTTTAAAACTTTTTCCAAATTTTCAAGACAATTATCAAATGTATTCCCAAAAACAGTTAAATCATCCATGAAAATCTCCAAACAATTTTCAAACATGTCGCTAAAAATTCTTAGCATACATCTTTGAAATGTTGGTGGGGCATTGCATAATCCAAATGGTATCCTTCTAAATGCAAATGTTTCAAAAGGACATGTGAATGTAGTTTTATCTTGATCTTCGAGTGCAATGGGAATTTGATAATAACCTTAATATCCATCAAGAAAACAGTAGTATGGATGACCTGCTACTCTTTCTAAAATTTGATCCAAAAATGGTAATGGAAATGATCTTTTCTAGTGGCGTCATTAATTTTCTATAATCAATACACATCCGCCAACTAGATGAGACTCGACTTGTAACAATTCACCTTTTTTATTTTTAATCACTATGATGCCAGATTTTTTGGAACTACTTGTGTTGGGCTTACCCACTTACTATCAGAAATAGGGTAGATAATCCCAATATCAAGTAGTTTGAGAACTTCAGTTTTCACAACATCTTTCATGTGTTGATTTAATCTCCTTTGTGGTGTTGAGATGTTTTTGCATTTTCTTCTAAGTGAATTTTGTGAGTTCAAATTAGTGGATTAATGCCCTTGAGATCTTTTAGTGTCCAACCAACTGCATTTTTATGTCTTTTAAGCATATCAACTAATTTACCTTCTTGATAACTTGCTAGTTTGGAAGAAATTACCACCGGATATGTTTCATCTTCTCCAAGAAATGCATACTTCAATTCTTCTGTCAAGGGTTTTAACTCCAATATGGGTGGTTCGTCTTTGTTCTCATATTTTGCCTCAAATTCTTTCTCTGATCCTGGCAACGAGTGATACCTGATAAAATCATCAAGATCAATTTCAATATTTTATTTAAAAGTTTCAATTGAACAAATATCTAATTGATTACGAGTACTCTCTTCTTGAATTTTTCGTCCACAAGAGTTTCAATAAGATTTTCATCTTCATTTTCATCTCCTTTGTCATGTGGTTGCTTATAAAGATTAAAAACATTAAGCTCCAAGGTCATGTTACCAAATGACAACCTCATTATTCCATTCCTGCAATTTATAAGAGCATTAGAAATTGCTAAAAATGGACGACCCAGAATTACAGGAATTGCATTACAAGCTTCGATAGGTGTGTATCTAAAACTATGAAATCGACAGGATATACAAAGTTATCAACTTGGACCAACACGTCTTCTACCATACCTCTTGGCACTTTAACAGATCTATCGGCAAGTAAAACTGTTACCGAAGTAGATTTTAACTCGCCTAGATTGAGTTATTGATAAACTGAATATGGAAGTAAATTCACACTAGCTCCAAGATCAAGCAAGGCTTTCTTAATCTTTTGTTCTCCAATAATACATGAAATAGTAGGACAACCAGGGTCTTTGTATTTCAAAGTATTATTATTTTGAATGATTGCACTTACTTGTTCGGCTAAAAATGCTTTCTTTTTCACATTCAATTTTCTTTTCACAGTGCACAAGTCTTTCAAAAATTTTGGCATATGATGGTACCTGTTTTATTGCATCTAATAAAGGAATATTAACTTTTACTTGTTTAAAAATATCATATATATCAGAATTCAAATTTGATTTTTTTGTATTTTTCAATGCATGAGGGAATGGTGGTGACACTGTCTGTTGAACCTCCTCTTCGCAAGTTATGGGTTCCACTTCCTTACTCTTTGGAGTTAATTTATCATCATCTTCACAAGGTTCAAGAAAGGATTTTTCCACAACCTTACCACTTCGAAGGGTAATAACAGATTTTACCTGATCCATCGGTTGAGTTCCAGAAGTTCCAGTTTGTGAATGATGATCCTTGGGATTAGGCTGTAGTTGTGAAGGAAATTTACCTTTTTCATGATCATTAAGTGCAGATGCAAATTTAGCAAGAGTATCTTTCAAATCTGTCATGGTTTGAGCAGTTTGAGTATTGATAGACTCTTGCTTTGCAATGAAAGAATTCAATATATCTTCCAAGTTCCTTTTAGGTGGAGGAACATAAGGTGCATAATTTTGAAAATTTTGTTGATTTTGGAAATGTGGTTGAAAATTGTGCAGCATATCATTCCTCCAACTAAAATTTGGATGATTTCGCCAACCTGGATTGTAATTTTGAGAAAATGGTTCAAAAATTTGGCCTCTTTGAAATTGTTCAAACATTGACTTGTTCATAGAGACATTCTTTAAAAGAGGACAAAGTGGGACAATCTTTTGTAGAATGATCACTTGTATCACAAATGTGACATGCAATTTCTTGAACAGATTTTAGTTGACCATTCTTTTTCAATTCAATTGCCTACAAATTTTTCTTGCCAAAGAGGTAAATCTAGCTTGGAGATCATGTTCATCTTGAGGGTATCATACCTCCACCAGATGTCACTAGCTTGGAGATCATGTTCATCTTTGGAGATCATGTTCATCTTTGAGGGTGTACATACCTCCAAATTTCAAAACCATGATGTGGACAAAGATAAGCATTCTTTGTATCTATCCCAACACTGATAAAAAGTTTCTCCTTGTTTTTGAGTGAAAGTGATGATTTGTCTTTTGAAAGAATTTGTTCTATGAGATGGAAAAAACTTTTCAAAAATTGTTATTGCAATTCATCCCAAGTTCGAATGGATCCTGATCTAAGATTTTGTAGCCAAGTTTAGCTGTATCTTTTAAAGAAAAGGAAAAAGCTTAAGTCGAATGGTGTTCATGCTACAATTAGATCATTATATGTATTGCACACTTCTTCAACTCTCGTAATGCATGTATGGATTTGCAGAATCTAAGCCATGAAAATTGGGTAAAACTTGGATAATACCAGGCTTAAAATTGAAATGAGATGCATCAGGGGAAAAAACTAGACATGAAGGTGCACTAGTACGTGTAGGATTCATGTGATCTCAAAGTGTTCTTCGTCTATCATGATCATGTTGAGATTGAATTTCATCTTCATTTTCTTGGATGGGTTCTTCCGCCATGTTTGTAAAAATAAAGGGTTATTTCGAATGAGTCGACCACTAAGTGTACGTGACCAAATGCTCATAGCAAATGCAAAAGAATAAAAACACACAAAAGCTATAAAAATTCAAATAAAGAAAAATAAACTATAAACAAAATTAAATAGACTTGAAATAAATTATACTTCCCCGGCAACGGCGCAAAAAACTTGTTGCGACTTGATTGTTGCACTCCCAAGAGCAGGTGTGTCCACAAGTAGTATAATTCGGTGAGTCCGAATATCGTATTCACATGGAAGCTAAGGTAATTACAAGTCCACTACAATATCTTTTTTTTTCTTTTAATGGTTTGAAACTTTATTGATAATTTTTAATGTTCAAATTTTAATTTAAGTAGTTGAGATTAAAGGATCCACTCTTGGTATTTTAATAAAGTTAATTATTAATGAACATTATTGAAATCCACTTAATAAAATGGTTCCAATATATATTACTAATCATATTTATATTATGTTATATATTATTATCTTATAAGTATATAATCTATACCAAAACTTGTAAATGTTGTCAAGTATTTATTGTGCTATATATATATTTGTAAACAATAAATCAAGGTTCCCACTTTAAATGGTTGGTAATAACAAACAAATATTTAAATGGTACCAAACATTAACATTATGATATTAATATATACTAATCAAGGCATCCAACTTTAAATGGTTAGTAAAACCAAACAAACATTTAAATGGTACCAAGAAATTAATATTATGATATATTCATATATAATAAATCAAGGCATCCACTTTAAATGGTTGGTAATATCAAACTAACATTTAAATTGTTCCAAGAATTTAATGTAACATATAGCAACAATAAATCCAAACTCCCCACTTATAAGTAGGATATAATAATACTTAAAGAAATAAAAATAACATAAACAATAAATAATGATTAAATAATATAAACATAGATTCTTACCTTTTAATAACCTTATTATCATGCCAAGAGTTTCACCTTTTCATCTCAACTTTGGGAAGTTAGCTACTCATTATTCAACAGTGTAAAACTTTGAATATGAATTTAACATGCTAATTATATTTAATGAAGAAATAAAGGAAAAACAGAGAGAGGAAATATTATGAACTCAAAGGTTTGTTCATAAAATGCGGGATATCTCAATACATTACAAATGCACCCCTATGTTATAGCCACATTTGGGAGACAATCACAAATAAAATATTATTTTTTACACATAAGTCTTTATTGGTGTTCCAAGAAATTACTATATTTTACTACCCATCACTTTTGAAAATCTTTCCATCCGAATTTTCTTCTCACATAAACAAAACATGTAGATATCTAAGTTGTCTGAATTGTGGTATTTTTTTTTACACCATTGTACCAAGTACTTTGAGAGATATGGTCAAAATGCTAGAGCATGGTAATAACTACCACCTTCTTTGGTACTTTAATTGTTGCATAATTTGATCCCACTTGTGATAAAATTTTTATCTCATGCTGCCACAAATATTGTAGACTATAAATCAACTTTCTAAAGGTCACAGATCATCTTATCCCATTTGCAACGCCAAGGTTATTCTTGTTTTATCGAACCTGTAAAAAATAGTAAAAACTTATAATTACACAACAACTTATATTTTATACAATTTATTATAAAACATGTATATTTAAACATTTAATAAAACAAAAACTATATATTATATTATAAAACATTTAATTAATATACAATTTTTTATTCTTTATCACATATCTATAGATGATTAATAGCTATTGTTATAGGTAAACTCCACTAAAGGTAGCTTTGATTCCCAACTTGCTTGAAAATCGATCACACATGCACAGTAAGTCCTCTAGGATCTGTATCACTATCTCCGACTGACCATCTGTCTAATGATGAAATTACGTACTAAGTAATAACTTACTCCCCAAAGCGGAATGTAGACTCTTCTAGAAGGACGATGTAAAACTGAGTCTCTGTCAGACACTATAGAAATTGGTATTCCACGTAGTCTAACTATCTCCCTAAATGTACAACTCTGCATACTGCATCATTGAGAAAGTCCTTTTTATCGACAGAAAATGTGCTGATTTATTGAGAAGATCAACTATCAACCATATAGCATTAAGTCCCTTTACTGTCCTCGGCAATCGCATTATAACAGTCCATCGTAATGTTCTCTCATTCCCACACGAGAATAGGAAGCTGCCTAAGCATCCCCTGCTGGCCTCTAGTGCTTTGCCTTTACCTGTTGACAAGTTAGGAATTCAGACACAAAACGCAGGATATCTCGCTTCATACCTAGCTACCAATACAGTCGTTGTAGATCTTTATTACATCTTCGTAATTTTTGGATGTATAGAATAAAGAGAAATATGGGCCTCTGTCGTAATTCTCACTCTAAGCAGATCAGCGCTAGGAACTCAAAGTTGAACTCTATACTTGACAACGTCGTCCTCCGCTGAATATTACATGTTGCATTTAGACTCATCCCACTTCTTCCACTTTTGCAACTGCTCGTCAGTTAACTGTCCAATATGAATATGATCTCTCAATGTAGATTGTGCTATCAGTGTGGATAATCTAGGAGCGTTTGCCCCTAGCAAAAATCTCTAGATCAAACATCTGAATCTCTATTTGAGGAGGTTTTTGCAGTGATAGTTGGGCTATGACTACTGTCTTCCTGCTCAAGGAATCTGCAACGACATTAGCTTTCCCTGGGTGGTAGGTGATATCACAATCATAGCACTTCACAAGCTCTAACTAACATCTTTGTCTCATGTTCAACTCCTTCTAGGTGAAAAATACTTGAGACTCTTGTGGTCGGTAAAGATTTTGCATTTCTCACTGTACAAGTAATGCCTCCAAATCTTCAAGAAAAAGACAACTGCTTCTAATTCAAGGTCATGAGTTGGATAATATTTCTCATTCACCTTCAATTTTGCCCAGATCAAGTTTCGAAGCACCATTGTAAAAATATCTCCTTGCCCTAATGGCATAGCTAGAACCGATGCTGCATTAAGTGCTTGCTTCAGCTTCTCAAAGATCCTCTGACAATCATCTCCCCATACATATTTAGTATTATTCTTTATCAAGGTTGTCAAAGGCACTGCAATGGATTAAAATCCCTTGATAAATTTACGATAGCAGCCAGCTAAGCCTAAGAAAATGCGTATCTCAGGTGCATTCTAAGCACTGGACACTCCTTCACTGCCTCAACCTTAGACAGATCAACCTCTAATCCTTCACTCGAAATAATGTGACCTAAGAATACTACCTTCTCTAACCAGAATTCGCACTCGTTGTACTTAGCAAAAAATTTTTGTTTCCGAAGTACATGCAATAATGTTCTCAAGTGTTGTCTGTGCTCCTCCTTGCTCTTCGAAAAATCAGGATGTCATCTATGAACACTATAAAATTATATAGGTTACTTAGCAAAAAATTTTTGTTTCCGAAGTACATGCAATAATGTTCTCAAGTGTTGTCTGTGCTCCTCCTTGCTCTTCGAAAAATCAGGATGTCATCTATGAACACTATAATAAACTTATATAGGTTCGGCTAGAATATGCGATTCATGAGATCCATGAAGATCTTTGGGGGCATCTGTCAACCCAAATGGCATTACCAAGAACTCATAAGGCCCATAACGAGTTCTGAAGGCTGTCTTATGCACATCTGCTTCTTTTACCTTCAACTGATGTTACCCCGAACGAAGATCTATCTTCGAGAATATCGAAGCTCCTTGCAACTGATCAATTATGACCTCAATCCTCAGAAATAAATATTTATTCTTCATTGTTACTCTATGACAAGATCGATTAGGGGGATAATCGTTGAGTGACAACAGCTCGATTCTTGAAATATTGAACACCGATGAATTAAATCGAGTTTTGTGTTCAAACCAAGCGAAAGACACTCGAAATAATGCTTCGTAGAAACCGATTAAACATTTTTTAAAGCATTTAAAATATATGCAAGTTGAATGAGTAAAAATATTTTGGTTGAAGTATTTTATCAAATACTTGGTATGCAATATTTTGGTATTTGAAGAACACGTAAAATGCTTCAACAATGCATCTTTAAAACTATGAAAATAATAAGTAGACGCAACAAATAAATAGACACAAATTTGTTTATAGATGTTCGAAGACTTCAATGCTCCTACGTCACCTCTTCTTCCTCTTGGGAAGGATCAACTAGAAGACTTTGATTTATACAACACTGAAGGATCGTTTGCAGAGCACCTTGAGGTGCTTCAAACAAAATATTCTCCAAGAGCTGCAATAGCTCGTGTTCTAAGAATGTATACACCGATGAATTATATCGAGTTTGATATTAAATCAAGCGAAAATACTCAAAGTAATCCTTCGGTAAGAAAACTGATCGGTTAAAGCTTTTAATCTTGTGTAACTAATTAACTGAAGTAAGGGGGATCAGTTCTCGCATGTATTAGTTCATTTATGATGAGAACTGAACTGATAGATACTCGAACTGATCAAGTCAGTTTAAAGCAAGGGGTTAACAGTTAAAGTACACAATATATTTTTATGGATGTTCGGAGACTTCAACTGCTCCTACGTCACCCCTTCAACCACCTCGGGTAGGATTTACTAGAAGATTTATCTATAAACACCTTGTACAAACCCACCCAGCTAGAACTTACACTACTGCCTAAACTGAACTCCTAGACTAGACTGAAGGCAGCACCTTCTAGCCAACACTTCTTTAATGTCTATGTGAGAAATACTACATACACATGTTTACGTCTTTGTGCAAGACAGAAATTGAGTGATGGTGTGTGTATGTGTGAGAACTGATATCTGAACTACCCGAAAGTGTTCTCACACACTGAGGGAAATATGCTTCTAATCTAAGCTGATAACACGTTTAAGTGTTCCCTCGACTGGGTTGAATGCTTCTCTCTTAAGCTGATATGACTTTGAAGCGTGTCCTTTTCTTTTCTTTTTGTGTTGTATGTTTTTCACTGATCTTCACCTTCTATTTATAGGCACGAAGTTTGATC